>NC_090873.1:484570-494570 GCF_036669935.1 Montipora foliosa
ATTGGTTACAGACATACTTCAAATTATATATTACTAGAGGTTTAATTAACATACATTGCTGTTTTGTAATAGATTTTATAGTTTGTAATAACCTGCGATCAGGCTCTATTTTTGTTTCGCGTGCTACGTAATGTGGAGTTGGCGAAACGAAAAATAGAGCCTGACCAAATTCCTCTTCGAAATTCCTTCCGCCCACCTTTTTTGATTGATTGACATGTCCTTCGTCGGCCAATCAAATTTACTTCCATTACACCAATACACGCGTGGACGGCAGATTCACGCT
The DNA here is from genome assembly GCF_036669935.1 of Montipora foliosa. Taxonomy (NCBI): domain Eukaryota; kingdom Metazoa; phylum Cnidaria; class Anthozoa; order Scleractinia; family Acroporidae; genus Montipora; species Montipora foliosa. The sequence goes on from NC_090873.1 coordinate 484,854, forward strand.
ATTTTGTTTTACCGTGGGAGGAATATTATAAACGAATTCGAAAGTTACCGTTGGCTTTAATTTGAGAAAAACACATTTAAAGCATGGGGAATGTTTTCGACGAGTATATTGCGGCAAAGGCCGGTGTAATTCTCCCTCCGAACTTCACTGAATATGCAATCTGTTAAGCTTGACATCTTAATTTGTAATTGAGATAACCTAGCGTTTTGTCGTTGGACGGTTTGGCAATAGATTGTTAAAGAAAAAAAAGAGAAATACATTATTCCTTTGACGTGTTTCCCATGAAGGTTTCTTTGGTGATTTTTTCGGGTAATATCTTCAGTTGCAGTGTATTTCTAGAATTGCGCGCAGTAAAATCATGATACGTTTGGCTGTTTAATTTTTTGATGGAGTACGAACAGTAAGATGGACTCGCAAAGTTTCTTTTATTGTTGTACAATTGATCTCTCTGGAAACATGCCATTTTAGTTTCTGGAGCGTGAGTTTTAAGTTAAATCAACTGGAAATATTATGAAGTGTGCAAAAAAACCGTGTCATCAGTCATGTACAGTAAATAAATAAAGCCGTTTGATACAGATATTCAAAACATGCATTCGTGTAACTTGCGATTTTATCAGCATCTTCTCCTGTTGATATATATGTCCCTTGTCTCATCCAGGAAAGCAAAATGCATCGGCTTTCATTGCCATTTGAAAGAACCAGCTATTTAGCGGCTTTCAAAACATCAGGGAACTTTGTGCCAAAGTTCTTTCAACCCCATGGCCACAGAGCTCGACAACGGAATCGCTAATTTCACTCGTTCCAGAGATTCAAACCCGATTCTGGACAAGTTATGAGATATTTCAGATGGCATATCTCCATTTATACAAAAAAAAATCAAGCTGCACCGTCCACGGCATTGTAAGAACAAAAGGGAGCAAATAACTTCGTACACTTATGGCGGATTAGTCTCGAGGACTTTGCGAGAGCTCCGCGCAATCACAATGGCATTTTCACTTCCGGCGTTTCAACAGCCAATCAGATCACGAGTTTGGTCGGCCAAAATTTGGCCGACCAAACGGAATTCTTGAGAGACTTTTGGTCAGGCCCAATTTTAGCGAGCAACGACATAAGAGAACATATGGGCGAAGCTAAAAATGGGCCTGATCGCAGGTTAAGTTTGTAATGGTCCTTAACACCATAGTACTTTGATAGAGTTGTTTTCAATTGAGTGTCGAAAGTAATTAGCGAATTGCTTTGGTTTATAATTACTTCACTCAATGATTGGTTCAAAGTTCTCGCGCCAATTTTTCAACCAATCAGAAGTGAAACCAAAACCAATCATGGCTTGCGCATGCACGTTTTCCCACGCTTTGTGTCGGCTACGTGTAATTACTTCGATTTTTGATTGGTTTACCGAATTGTTTCCGTCCTTTTTGATTGGCCAAAGGAATTACTTTGGTTTTGGTTTTACGACACTCATTTGAAAACCGCTCTATGAGTTACTGTACTGTATTGTTTCCTTATCCCAAAACCCTTTCCCTTTGTATTAAGAACATGTTTTATTTATCAGGCTGAATTGTTTTTACTTATATGGTGCTTTATTGGCCAAATTGCATCCTGATGTTCTCAATCCACTTGTTCTTATATGCGGGTGTTTACTCTAGATCTTTTGCATCCAGATAATTTTTCGGTTTTCTACGGCTAATATCTGTGGTTATGCAAGCAAAAAGGCTTAAAATGTCAAGATACATGTAAGTTAGAGTTACGAGCTTTTTAAACTTTGGAAGTCAATTTTTCGTATCAACATGCAAATTGGTACTGTATGCTAATAAAGTACCACCCTGCGAGCAGAGCCTCCTTTTGTCTTTTTCCTTACTAAGGAGGAGAAAAGGAGGCTCTTCCTGAATCGCGTCTACTCTTTGAAGCCGCCGCAGCCCGAACTTCTTGGGTAGTCAATCTTGTTTTCTCTCGTCAAACCGGTTTTTCCAGTGCTAGCATCTTTTAGTGATAAAACCGATAGTCATAATTGAGCCCTCTATACCGTGAAAAACCAAGATGAAAGCGAAATCTAGCATATTCTGCTTGGGTTCGAGACGGTATCTTGGCAACATGCAGCGCATACTCAATAAAGATCTTACTCGATTCAATTTAGTGACAAAACCGATGGTTATAATTGAGCCCGCTGTACCATGAAAAACCAAGATGGCGGCGAGATCTGGCATAATAGGCTTGGGTTCGAGACTGCATCCTGGCAAGATGCAGCGCATATTCAATAAAGATCTTACTCGATTCATGTAGAGTCTTTCTCAAGAACGCCAAAATCGGGCAAGCAAAAGAAAGGCTCTGCGAGCAAGGTGATAAAGTACAAAATGTAAGTTACTCAATAACTTGTACATAACGAACTTTAAAAGGAATGATGAAATGGTATATGAAATGAATCATATATGAACTGCGGATAGCTTCACTTGATTTAAAAGGAATCTTAGGAAACAAGGGAAATTTGAACATTTCAGAGAATGAATCTGCAATAGCAGATAAACCACATTACTATAATTGTTTAATTGATGTATAATTTTTAATTGTATAATTTACTTTCCGGCACAGAACTCAAAGATTCCAGATTCCCTCCCCGAAGTATCATCTGAGGGTCAACAGAAAAGAGACAATGCTGCTCGTGATTCTTCTGTTAAAACAAAGTAAGGATTGCTTTGCTGTAAAGGGTTTTCCACTTTTTGGCCAAGTTAAAAGAGGATATAAGGGCTGACGGAATGGACTAGTTTGCCTTCAAGAATGCGTGCCCTCTGTCCTTTTGATTAATGGATTCTATGGGATGTATATATATATGTTTTTTTTTTATTTTAGGAGGTAGAGTTTTGTACGTTATTTTTTTCATTTTGGGTAAGAGCGTGGTCTGAACAGCAATGTCGGAGATTTTGTAGTCGTCATAGCAACGCAAGTGGTTTTTGTTGTTCTCATGTAGTCTTATGTAACGTGATGTGGTAGTCCTTATAAGGGCTACGATACAAATGTCATTTATCCGTGTAACCAACGCCCTTGTTGAAGGATAAAGAGAGAGCGCACGGAGTAGTAGAAAGAGAGATCTGTGTTCTTCTAGCGAGTGACTACGGCGCCGAGAGATCAACTTTATGAAAATTTATGATCAACCTGTTTGTTGTGAGTGAATTAGGAAATTAGAAAGAGCAATTTCCAAAAGAAAAAGGTAAGACTGTAGCTAATAAACCAATGAACAAAAGATAAGTGAAGTGCGATAGAACGGGTGAGTGTCCTCCTGAGGAGGACTGTTAGGGGTTGGCATTAACTGACGTTTCAGCAACCTGAACGGAAGTTATCTCCATCTAGGCTTAATAGACAGTCAGAGTTCATTTATCAATCACATCCACGACCAGAATATTTATCATGTGACTCTGAAGGTGACTTCCGCTCAGGTTGTCGAAACGTCATTCAATGTCGTCCACTCATCCGGACGATTGTAACTTCATTTAATTATGACATGACTCCTTGGTTCAAACCATTCTCGAACATACAAGCTATTTCCGTGAAGCTCGACTCCGTTCCTTTGTCCCGTTTAAAACAGTTTAACTGTTCTTCATTGTTACATAATTTGCAGGGTTAATCAGGAACTTGTCCGCTTTATTTCAGGCGTCAGGAAGGTCCAGTTACGACATCTCTTGCTCCTCGACAACGCCCACGAGCAGGCCAAGGCGTCCAACAATTGGCTACTCCTCAAGCCTCAACCCACTTAAGCCACATTGCCAGCCCACAGCAAAACCGCAAACAGTACAGAGGAAACGTTGTTGTTTCCAATGCACATGGCTTCAGTCACGTGGCAAGCCCGAGGCAAAACAGGAGAAATGTACCACCAGAACATTCAATAGTCCCTGACCAATATGCGCCTCATCAGCAAGTTCCAAGTAATCTAGGGCTTCGTGATCATCGAGATTCCTCGAGCAGTCCCGATTTGATGGATGTGGGGCAGGGTCCAGGAGGCTTCCATTCAACGCAGCAGGGTCTGCTCCACACCTATCAGCAACAGATGACAAGAGAGCAATACCTGCAGCAGCAATATCTCCAGCAACAACAGCTTGCACAGCATCATTATATGCAACAACAGCAACAAATGATGCTGCGACAGCAGCAACAACGCATCCTCCTTCAACAACAACAGCAACTTTATCAACAGCAACAACAGTTTAACTACGCGAGGGATGGCTCATCGGGACAACAGTACCCGGTTGTATCAAGGCAGTCACATCACATTCAGCAACCCCAACAAGACGTGACGCAGCAATTTTTTCAAGACAACGAACATGGCGCAATTAATCCTTTCTATGAGTACGGACAGTATGGCGGCTATAGCAAGCAGCCTTTTCAGGAGTATCACACAAATCAACCTCACGTGACAATACAGCCCTCTCTGAACCATACTAAGCCTGTCCCTCAACAAGCAAAACCTGAAAATGGCGACAACAAACTGTTACGTCCGAGGTACATGTCTCACAATCGATCCAGGTCTGATCCAAATTTTGTTGCTAACAGTGACAGAGGCTACCAAAAGCAAATGGCCTCTGTCACCGCACTGCAGAACGCAAAAAATTCCAATCAACAACAACAACATCGAAGCCCCAGTGATCCCTCGCTCAACGTTACAAAGGAGCCAGAGGCTCAACCCGAAGCGCCATTGGTGGATATTGATTCAAACAGCGATCCTACTCCTCACTGGAATCCTTTCAGTCCATATTATGACTCGAATGAACGAGGCTTTGTTGGAAACTCTAATGAAGATCCCGATGATGACTTTGCCGCCTTGCGCGATAGTGACAAGAAAGAACCCACAGCTAGTTCCAATGTTGATTGTCAGCAGGCAAATATTGGACATCATGAGCCAGATATTGGTTATCAACATATCATCGGTGGTTCTCATCATACTAACTCTATCTATTATCAGCCCAATGTTGAACACCATCAACCAAAAGTAGTAAAATTGCCGTCGTCTGAATGTCACCTGAAAGACAGTACTGATATTTTTGGAGCAGCTTCATTTGGCAGCCAGATATCAGAAATACAAGGTGTGACATCAAGTGTGGAAACTTCGGATCTTTCAGATCGCCCTGGACGGCTAAGAGAAGATCACAGCGTCGATCTGCCTCCGCAAGTTGTGCAGCAGGATGGTAACAACCCTTTTCTCGCGGGCTACCGTACCTCGGAGGTTGAAAAGCAGTTAAAATTTGCGGATCAGGCATCAAGCGACAGTGAAGAGGAGAAACTTGAATTACTGGAAGGTGCAAATTTTGCACCACCCCGCTCCCCTGGTTTGTCAGATCCGTTCGGTGCAGCACCTTTTGTCGTGCAAAAATCTAAACAGTCACCCCTCTCAAAAGATGCTTTTGGAGCCTTGCCTTTTGCGGGCCCGACGACATCTCGGTCAACAGGTCGCTACAATCAATCGAACAATGTTCAGAATTCTGAGCAAGTGCTTCATTCGCGTAGTGTGAGTACAAGTCCATTCCTAAATGTAACGGAATCAACTGCTGGTGGTGTAGCTTCAACACCGTTTCATGACTTAAGTGAAGGCTTCGCAAATTCGACGCCGTTTGTGAAGAATGTTGGGCGTGAGGATCCGTCAGGCTTTGTAAACCCTGCTGCTGATTTAGTTGACAATTCGGACGATCCATTCGGTGGAGTGTCGTTCAACGCTAACCCAGCTGTCAAAAGAAGAAACGCAAGGAAACAGCTTGGAATAAAGAAAGAACCTCCCTTGGGAGTTCCTGGAGGTGATAACCAAAGTCCACGCCCACGACCCAGGCGTCTTTTACCCCACACACCTGATAAACCTCCTGGAGTGACTTTATCTGGCCAGCGGATTCTGAGTGTCGAGGCCAAAGTCCAGGATGTCGCGGGAATTCCTGTTGCAAGTCAAGGGACTGGAAAGACTGATCCAAAAACTACTGGGAAAAGATCAGCTTATGCAACCACGTGACTTTCCAAGAGAAAGCCAAAGTATCGCATGGCAGGTATTTGTGAGAAGGCTGTTCTCTAAATTTGAAGGTAACCCTTGAGTTTTCAATGGTGGCCTTGTTGGATTGTTCAAATTACTTCACTTGGAATTCGTGGTGCGCCCAAGTATTCATCATTGTTTTTCTGTTCAGTAGCTGTTAAGATATTTCATTTTGGAGGAAACCTCGAATGAGCTGTAATCTGGACTGTAGGTAGTAGTATAACGCTAACCTGCGAGTGCAGCCGCATTTCGTTTATTACCACCGCAAGGAACACTTTACTACTACCCGACTGACGTTGTGGCGGCGAGCGAAGTTCAGTGGCCGTGTATTTTATAGAGTAGGACGGAAAAAGATCACGTGTTTATGGTTTACTTTCAATTGGTTGTAAAATCCTTGCCGCCGACGTTGCCTTAAGGGAACCTCCACTAAAACAACAACTACAGAACATGCTTTTCAATGGAAGCGCTTGCACCTTCAGAATCGCTTTTATTTGTTTTCAAATTTCCCAGGCATCTCTCTTGGTTATTTGTGACGTGTAACTTATGTCTAACTCAAGATGGCGGCGCCCGGAAAAATAATTTGGAAGTGAAAGTTAAAGATTTTAAAGTTCACTTTTTCCGGTATTAAGTGCATTATTTTGTTCCGTTTGAAGTTATTGTTTAGTAGGACGGGAGGTTCTCTCTCACCTCTTTAAGCTCACCTAAATTTCATTCGCGTGACGATTTTGGTAGCTTTATGCTAAGTGAACGCTCAGATCAGACGCTTTTGGTATCTTGAAGTTGACAAAATGGAGCTTATGCAAGGCGTTTTTTGAGTTACGAGCCGCAAACCGAATTGAAATTTTGTGTTTTGGACGTAGCAAATAGTTTCGCGAAACAAGTAGTATTAGAAAGACCAAAGACAAATATCGAAGCGTCAAAGTAAGGTTAAAAAAAAAGCATGACTTTTTCTAGTGGCCGTTCGTCTCTTTTCGACGTTGTTTGTGGTGCCTCTCAACGATTGTTTGAAGTTTCTTTTGTTAACTTTAGTTTCTGAGCGCGACAGATGTACATATGCAGTAAGTTGCAGCTACGCTGTGCTGGTAACAGTGTGTCTGCATAGGTGGTTAAGGCACGTAAATTGAATCGGTGAATTTTGTAAGTTTCAAACCTGTAGAATTTCGTTTTACAGACTGGTCACGTTAGGTTAGGTCAGGATATCGTTGGTCATTCAATAGTTTCAAGTTGCTAATTTGGGGGGAAAAGTTAAAATTCTCAAGGCAACCAATCGTCAAGTGATGAAAATAGCATTTGTTTCTTTTGGGATAGGTTTAGAATCCTATCTGATGTCCAATGCTGGAGATAATGCGGAAACCGTTTAGGGAGGCTCCAACTGGATGAACTGGTTTCAACAATTTGAAGGGAATTTCTTATGAGAAGGGCTAACTAAATATCAATACTTGTTTAACAAAAGTTGCACATATTAATATAAAAAGAGCCATCTAAAAACACCTTATCTTTTATCTTTAAACCTTTAAACCTCAAAAACGAAAGTGATAAGCAGGGTAAGCTGAAACCCTCTGCAAAGTTAAAAGCTCCCAGGAGTGGATTCAAAACCAGCTTACAAATATTCAGTTGTCAAGGTGGCTGTGAATCTTCTCCAGAGGATTGTTTTTATTTTTGCAGATTGTTTCATCTTAGCTATTATGTCCCATAGCCCCATGTCACGCAATTTCCAAACAAAAGATTTTGCACGTCCAACCTCTCATTCAGTGAGAGGCTGGACGTGCAAAGACAATGCAAAGACAAAGCCTTTATTCCTCATGGACTCCAAAATAGCCGCCCAGTGATAAAGGTGAATTGATAAGTGCATCTTATTTAGTAATTATTGACGTTTCATTTGGAGCCATAACATTGCCGTTACTTGAAACAGTTGGGAAGATTCAGTTTTTCCAAATCGTACCGTGTGTTGGAAGTGTTAAAACTGGGGCGTTTACCATTTGCACGGAAAATCCGGTTGGAATGGAACGCTCGTAATGGTACAGGATTTTCCTGATGTGGCGTTTCGCCAGGCCTGAGTCTCTCGCGGCTGAAAGAAAACAATATCGAAAGGCGGTTATAGAGGCCCTGTACAAATGGTACAGGAATTTTCCTGTCATTGCGGTTGGAACGGGAAAAGATGACTACTTCTGAGGAGTTTCATATTTTTCAGAAACTTGCCGGTGGAATGAGCTGCACCATTTGAATTTCCAACCGGAATTTTCGGGTTGAGCGTCCTTAAAAGTAATGAAATCGTTTGCAAATACTATGAAATGCGTTCCTTTTGAGCTCCAAGCCTGAACTCGAGATCATTTTAGTGCAAATGATTAGTATTCTTTGATTACGAAAGAACTATAGTTTCCACAAACTTTTTCTTTTATCTGTCATCATCTTCTTCTACGAAATTTCCGATTGTAAATCAGATTTTTATGATGTAATAATTTTTAAGCGAAGGTAATTAACGGCGCATTTAGAAAATTCTTGTTACAATTTAATGTGTTACTGATAACTTGATGATTGCACATTATTGAAATTAATATTTTTCGTCTCGTGTTATATAATTATGGCAATTATTAATTATGGCAATAATAATGAACTTTATTAAAAACCTCTCGTAGCAGAGTTTAGAACCAACAAACTCAACTCACATATAGAAGCCAAGTCTGGGAATCGAACCCGGGCCACATTGCTAGAAGTCGATTGGTCTAGCTCCCTTTAGATCGATGTTGCCCCGCAGAAATAGATGCATATTAAGTTAAGTAACTACAACCTTATTTAGATAACGTAACCTAATTATAGGTACTGTAGCAACCAAGATTTTGTGTAATACTGCACGCATTCGAATTTATTCTTAATTGACCAAATCGGCTAACTCAATATTGTACCATTTCAGATCTCCTGGAGTTAAGTACTGTATTTGCTTTGTGTATTGTATTTGCTTTATAATGTAGCATTCACATGGAAATACCTGGCACAAAACGTTTTATTCCCAAAGGGTTTGAATCGGGTACAACATTGAGTTAGCCGATTTGGTTTATCGCCTAATGGGTGTAGGCAATCCTTGACCGTAGATATCTTAGGAAACAGAAATGTCGCTAGAAAATGATAGATCACTTCCAAAGTCCTACGACTTAGTCGATTTCCTCTGCCCCTCCCAGAAACAATTGATGGAAATAAACACAATGACATTTTGGAATTTCAACTGTTGGGAGGATGACCAGTTGGCTATTTGTAAATGCAGTAGTCTGAGCTGTTAACTAGGGACTACGTGGAACAAGGCCAGAGGTCACAGCGGGAATTTTCTCGCCAGCAAGTTCAGTACCATGACGTCTCGGGCACATCTCCTTTCCGCTGGGCCACCCTGCCAACTTAACGTCTTCTAGTGTACCGAATAAGAGGTTTCCCCTAATATCTGCTAGGATTCGGCTTACTATCAATAGGCAGAATGTGACATTCAGTCAAAACGGCTTGTGTGCTCATGCAAGTAGCATTCCATCGTGCCCAAAGTTGCAAGGAGCATGCCGCATGTTTTGCTGTCTGCAGCAAATTTGCATTAGTAGGAAGCCCTTCTATTCGCTGTAGAGAACTCAGAATGAGACGTTAGAAGTGTTGTATTCCAACCTTGTTTCGAGTACTCTTAGTATAGAGGATATGGAGATGGAGAATGGACGAATAGTACGTTATGGAACACGGTAAGTCGC
>NC_090873.1:499570-504570 GCF_036669935.1 Montipora foliosa
GTTTTCTCACAATAACCAAATGAACACACTTGTTCGATTGATAAATGGTTGGCACAATGGCCGCTTGAACACACTGGTTCGATTCAAAAAACGTTTGGCACAATTTTAGCGCGAAGGAGAAACGGAGCTAAGTTGTGTTCTCTCCGGAACACAATTAACTAGTCATTACAAGGACGCACGTGTTTTCAAAATAGGAGGGCAATAGAGACGCCCCCCTCTACCCTCTAAGCATGCAAATGTCACGGACAGAAATGTAACGCAACAACGTTCGAGGCACCACCACACAATGGCCAATAAACACACTTGTTTGGTTCACAAAATGTTTTGGAACGATTGAACAAACTGGTTCGCAAGAAACTGGTCGATTGGAGTATAATGCAATAATGTTCATTGTGGAACACACGAGAATGAAGCAAGATCTAGAAATAACGCAGAAATTTCTCCTTGCCTTTAAAGCGTGCCGTTCTCAAAGAAAAATCATCTGTCCACTTCATCAAATACTTTCAGATGTGAGGTTACTGTGTCAAGCATCGCAGCGGAAAGGATTTCGACTTTTTCTAAATTTAAATGGTTGTGAAATCACTACCTTTTGCGGCCTGCAACTTCCATCTAACCCTGTTCCATGAAATTAATGCTTCATCCACTCAAAGAATGGGCTAGAAAAGCAAATTTTTGCTTCTTTGCATTAAACTGTAAATCTGAGACAGAAAATGCAGCCGCCATCCTCGAAATTGCGCTAAATACTTTAAATGCACTGTAAACGTCTCTAATATGCTATGATTGTCACCGTGGCACAAGAGTAACGTGTGTGCTTTTCATCAATGAAAACAAACACGAAGAAAAATAATAATCATCCAGATTTATACCGTGCTATGCCTATGGAACTAGTGCTATCCCACGTGCTATCCCACGTGCTATCCCAGGTGCTATCCCACGGAACTAATTGGGTTATCGCATCCCACGGAATTATTTGGAAAGAAAGGATTATATGACAGATATCCGATCTTTAAAATGATTCGACGTTGCCTACTGCAATACCTCCCATCTTGGCTTTCTACATGATGTATAAATGTTATTTCTCGATGAAATATTTTTACTTGGATTAGTACGGCCAAATTTGGAACTGACATAGAACCCACAAATTTCTGTCTTTTCAGTGACGTCACCACCTAGCCATCACGACCTCCCATCAGGAATAGAGTGTTTTCAGTCACGTGATCAGTACATGTAACCTTGTTTTTCCACCGAAACAAAGGAAAACGTTTTCATGATAAAAGAGCTCAAATCCCAGAGGATTAGTTGGGTACAACAACATGGCCGCCGTGACGTCACGTGAAAACACTCCATAGGCTACCATTACTTACGCCAGAATCGTTCCGTATATCCGCCAAAGATGTACTCTCCTACTCTAATAAACGAAACTGTTGGACCCAAACTATTGCAACGTGAATGAAATGTGCTGCCAGCCCATCCATTATCCGTTGCTCTGTAACACAGCTTCCATTTAGCTGGCAGTGTTGATACAGGAGCAAGCCATTCTTTCAGGAGTTCCCAATACTCGGTCTTGTTAAGTAGAATTTCCGAATGTTCGAATTCTGGTCCTGTGGGACGAAGGTAATAAAGAATGCATCAAACAACGCTTATTTGCCTTGGACCCTCTCTTCAACTGATTCAAGTGTTTAAAAAAACGGCTGAACTTAAAGAAAGAGGAAGCAAATTAAACAGTTTCCTCTTAAACGATATTGGTTATCAATGACCACAAGTTAATCTTTCTTAAAAGCCTATGCATCATTTGACATTGAGAAATGATTAAAAATGACTCCGGGAATTTTGGTCCACCAATATCAATGGCGTTATAATTGACTCTACCTTCGCAGAATGGTGTTTCAGTCGTCCAGTTACCAGCGGCGTTGCAAAAGCTTACTCGAGGTCCTCGGAGGAAATAGCCTTTCTCACACTTGAAAGTGATATTATTTCCTTCCCAGAATTGCTCTCCTAGTATGTATCCATTTTCAAGATGAGCTGGTTTGTCGCACAAACGTTGACCTGTAGAACACCGTAAGTTAGAGATATCACTCCACTCAAAAAGATTGTCAGAATTTTGGAATGTCTCTAACAATTAAATGAGAGAGAATTTCCCAGCGCAAGAAATTTTGAAAAGCTGGAAAAATCCTGAAATTAGGAGGTTGAGCCTTCAACTAATTCCGGAGAGAATTTATTTTATGCAACAGTAATGTTTCTGTTTGTGAATTGAGGTTCACTCTTTTTTTCAAACATGAATTAGGTTTACATAAACTGAATGGCGAGGAATTAAGGATTGATTTTTATGAGTACTGTGGAGACTGCGCCATTGGAGAAAGAGGAATAAAGGAAAAATTATTTTACCTAACTTGAAACGCACTTTCCTGGATGGCTAGGTTCATTTCTTTGAAATGAGGTCGTATTAAGTCGCTGGCCATGCAAAAAAAAAAGTGTCTTACATGTCGGCATGACCTCACTCCAATTTCCATTATGCAAGCAGAGTCTATTGGTGGGACCTTCTAAGTGGTATCCGGTGTCACAAGCAAATGTCACCAATTGCCCTGCCCAATAGTTCTTGCCAAGCTTGTAACCGTGCACAGGAACACCAGGATCTCCACATCCAACAAGTTCTGATAATGAATGCAGCATGCAAAGCCATCAGCTGAGAAAGCAACTATATAATAACAAGCACGTTTTTTATGTCCCAAGGTCCTAGTATAGCCAAACCCTGGGAGCTCATGCTCTCTCTTCGGAACTCTGCAAATCATTTCCAAACAAGTTTAAAGGTCAGGTACCATCAAAGTAATTACATATGGCGTCAAGTTTGACCATTGTGCTCGGAAATAGGGTGAATAATATCCTCCTCTTCGATTAACGTTGTGGGTCAATTTTCGTTGATTTGTGCCAAAGTTATTTGGGTCTAGGTAGATTATAGCTGTTTTCATACCTTGTCATTTCTGATTGTGATGACTATGATGATGATGAAGGCGACGAAAATGATAACAACGATGATGATTATGATTGTAATCAGAATGATTTCGATGAGGACAATAATGATAATAGAAGATTAAATGCAAAATCCCAATGCAATTGTCCTCCGTACAATACACATTTAAGTTACCTGCAGTGGTTGTTGTCTCTGCTGTCCCGTTGTCGTAATTCTTAAAGAAACACTTGTACACGCCCTGGTCAGTGGCGTTAAATTTTGAAATCACAAGTTTTCCGTTGACTGCTACGTCTGTTGTGGACGTTGTGTTAGTAGAAATTACCACTCCATCTTTTCTCCATTCTAGGGTGGGGACAGGGGAGCCCTTAGCAGCACACTGGAGTATGACAGTATCGTACAGCCTTTTAACTGTGATCAAGGGGGGTGGTGCGGTAGTGATGACAGGGGACCCTAGGAGGTAAGGAAAAACAACGAGGTAAGCAGAGATGTCCATAATGTCTAAGAGAAATAAAACAACATGTTTTGAAAAGAAAGCCTTTTATGCGGTGGGTCTTGTTATTTCCCAAAAATTTGTCGCCAGCTTTTTTCTATGATGTTACTCCACGTTCACTTACGATTACCTAATTGCATCTGACTATGGTGTTGTTCTTCAGAATCATACAAGGACCGTACAAAGTCGCCTTACAAGTGCTATTCGCCCGATCCCGTCGAACCGCGCGTTTCGAAATCCAATCATTGATATTGCAAGAAAGAATTGTTGACAGGGCGGATTTGTTTATTGTGTTTAATTTTGGTTTTATTTAATTTTATCAACTTACAAACAGGATTCACAACCAGAACTATCAGTGCATACACGTGACCCAAGTGATTATCTCCTCGGCACATGATTGGTCCTCTGTCTTCCCTTTGAACATTCCAGATAACCAGTTCTTTGCCAGCCTTAAGATGGCGACCATGCGGTAGTGAACGGAACGAGCGAGTCCATTTAATTGCTGGCGGTGGATAGCCGAAGATTTGACACGATATTGTAGTGTCCCAATTCTCGTATGCCATGTGATAAACGACCGGCGCTTCTTCAAATCGAGGTGCCACTGAAAGGGACGTGGGATAAGTTAACTTTGTCAGTAGCCTTTCATCCAGATTTAAGCCTTCAGTCCAGAAAATATCGGAGGTAAGTTTGAAGTGCGCATGAGTTTTTGTTTTAGTTCTCTTGTCGTTGTCTTCATTTTCACTTTTTTGAAAACATTAATGAATTAAAATGCGAAAAAGGATAATATATATTTTGACACTTGAGCAGTAAAAACGAAAAAATTGAGAAAAAAAACATATTTTATCAAAGGGTCGCAATGTTCCAGTTGACGAATAATCTAGATTTGGGTTTTTGCCGGTGCCTTCGGTTTAGAGTCTTGCCAAAATGCAGATTTTCGGACCCAAAAAGATTCATACCTCTGTACAATAAGTTACGGACCGAATTTTTTCCCGTTGACTCATGGACCAAGCGCCAAGCAGGCGGGCCATGAATTAACGGGAAAAACGACGACATTTTGCATTATTTTTATCTCTGAGGAAATAAGGCGCGCGGGAAAGGAAACTAATTGAAGTTAAGGATAACGATCAACTACCGCAAATGAACGGCATGCATAAAAACCTAAAAAACGAAGAAATCTTGGATTGGATTTTTCACATTAAATAATTGCTCGCAAGATTCAAACAGTTTCACGATTTTATTTTAGTTAAACAAGATGAAAAACTTGCTAGAAAATGTTGAATCAAAATTTCAAATTTAGCGGGCCGTACTGTAGAAGACGGTCTGCTAAATAGGCCAATTATAGCGCACGTACTATCTGAGAAATAATAATTACTGCTCGGGATTTTTCTCAAATCTACGGTTACAAACGTTAAAAAATTGTATTATTTCAAAAAGGGACTTTCAACTTTAGCTGCTCATCCTTTTAAAGTAAATTTACCTTGTACAGCAATTTTGACCGTTCCCACATCGAAACCCAGGAAATTCTTCGCCTCACATCTGTAA
>NC_090873.1:517070-522070 GCF_036669935.1 Montipora foliosa
AACTTAATTATAGAATATCTACTTGGTGCACAAGCGGAATGTGTTCACTTCTTGCGAGGAATGGCGTTGGAATTCCCAAACATAGCTTTCGATTATCGGGTGTTTTCTCACAATAACCAAATGAACACACTTGTTCGATTGATAAATGGTTGGCACAATGGCCGCTTGAACACACTGGTTCGATTCAAAAAACGTTTGCCACAATTTTAGCGCGAAGGAGAAACGGAGCTAAGTTGTGTTCTCTCCGGAACACAATTAACTAGTCATTACAAGGACGCACGTGTTTTCAAAATAGGAGGGCAATAGAGACGCCCCCCTCTACCCTCTAAGCATGCAAATGTCACGGACAGAAATGTAACGCAACAACGTTCGAGGCACCACCACACAATGGCCAATAAACACACTTGTTTGGTTCACAAAATGTTTTGGAACGACTGAACAAACTGGTTCTTAAGAAACTGGTCGATTGGAGTATAATGCAATAATGTTCATTGTGGAACACACAAGAATGAAGCAAGATCTAGAAATAACGCAGAAATTTCTCCTTGCCTTTAAAGCGTGCCGTTCTCAAAGAAAAATCATCTGTCCACTTCATCAAATACTTTCAGACGTGAGGTTACTGTGTCAAGCATCGCAGCGGAAAGGATTTCGACTTTTTCTAAATTTAAATGGTTGTGAAATCACTACCTTTTGCGGCCTGCAACTTCCATCTAACCCTGTTCCATGAAATTAATGCTTCATCCACTCAAAGAATGGGCTAGAAAAGCAAATTTTTGCTTCTTTGCATTAAACTGTAAATCTGAGACAGAAAATGCAGTCGCCATCCTCGAAATTGCGCTAAATACTTTAAATGCACTGTAAACGTCTCTAATATGCTATGATTGTCACCGTGGCACAAGAGTAACGTGTGTGCTTTTCATCAATGAAAACAAACACGAAGAAAAATAATAATCATCCAGATTTATACCGTGCTATGCCTATGGAACTAGTGCTATCCCACGTGCTATCCCACGGAACTAATTGTGTTATCGCATCCCACGGAATTATTTGGAAAGAAAGGATTATATGACAGATATCCTACCTTTAAAATGATTCGACGTTGCTTACTGCAATACCTCCCATCTTGGATTTCTACATGATGTATAAATGTTATTTTTCGATGAAATATTTCTTCTTGGATTAGTACGGCCAAGTTTAGAACTGACATAAAACCCAAAAATTTCTGTCTTTTCAGTGACGTCACCACCTAGCCATCACGACCTCCCATCAGGAATAGAATGTTTTCTGTCACGTGATCAGTACATGTAACCTTGTTTTTCCACCGAAACAAAGGAAAACGTTTCCATGATAAAAGAGCTCAAATCCCAGAGGATTAGTTGGGTATAACAACATGGCCGCCGTGACGTCACGTGAAAACACTCTATAGGCTACCATTACTTACGCCAGTTTTGGTCCGTATATCCGCCAAAGATGTACTCTCCAACTCTAACAAACGAAACTGTTGGACCCAAACTATTGCAACGTGAATGAAATGTGCTGCCAGCCCATCCATTATCCGTTGCTCTGTAACACAGCTTCCATTTAGCTGGCAGTGTTGATACAGGAGCAAGCCATTCTTTCAGGAGTTCCCAATACTCGGTCTTCTTAAGTAGAATTTCCGAATGTTCGAATTCTGGTCCTGTGGAACGAAGGTAATAAAGAATACCTCAAACAACGCTTATTTGCCTTGGACCCTCTCTTCAACTGATTCAAGTGTTTAAAAAAACGGCTGAAGTTAAAGAAAGAGGAAGCAAATTAAACAGTTTCCTCTTAAACGATATTGGTTATCAATGACCACAAGTTAATCCTTCTTAAAAGCCTATGCATCATTTGACATTGAGAAGTGATTAAAAATGACTCCGGGAATTTTGGTCCACCAATATCAATGGCGTTATAATTGACTCTACCTTCGCAGAATGGTGTTTCAGTCGTCCAGTTACCAGCGGCGTTGCAAAAGCTTACTTGAGGTCCTCGGAGGAAATAGCCTTTCTCACACTTGAAAGTGATATTATTTCCTTCCCAGAATTGCTCTCCTAGCATGTATCCATTCTCAAGATGAGCTGGTTTGTCGCACAAACGTTGACCTGTAGAACACCGTAAGTTAGAGATATCACTCCACTCAAAAAAATTGTCAGAATTTTGGAATGTCTCTAACAATTAAATGAGAGAGAATTTCCCAGCGCAAGAAATTTTGAAAAGCTGGAAAAATCCTGAAATTAGGAGGTTGAGCCTTCAACTAATTTCGGAGAGAATTTATTTTATGCTACAGTAATGTTTCTGTTTGTGAACTGAGGTTCACTCTTTTTTTCAAACATGAATTAGGTTTACATAAACTGAATGGCGAGGAATTAAGGATTGATTTTTATTAGTACTGTGGAGACTGCGCTGTTCGAGGAAGAGAAATAAAGGAAAAACTATTTTACCTAACTTGAAACGCACTTTCCTGGATGGCTGAGTTCATTTCTTTGAAATGGGGTCGTATTAAGGACGTTCGCGCCAAAATCTTCCTACGGTGAGATTTTCTTCATTTCTCGCCTAGAGTTAGGTCATAAAGTACTTACTCCAAAAATGAAAAAAAAATGGGGGTCACCGACTTTGTTTCGGAGAAAATGGCAGTGGAAAAATGCCGTAATTTCGAGAAATCGCTCATAATAGCGAGATGTAGGCTCATCTGCTCATCCATCGAAAATCATAAAAAATAAACTGTTGAGTGAAAGTTTCCGTGCATAGGTTTTTAGGAGTGAGATTTTTAGATAATTGTATGCCACTAGGGATGTGGTAAACAGTAGAGTTCATCCTCGACGAGCGTTTTCGTAAGCTCTATCCGTTGCAACCACTACCAGAATTCGATGGCACGAGGAAAGAAAATGTTAAAAAAAGATAACTTCTTACGGTGAGAATTTTTTCATTTCATCATATTTTGTAGATAGTAAGTAAAATAAGTGATTCATG
This sequence comes from Montipora foliosa, assembly GCF_036669935.1. Classification (NCBI taxonomy): domain Eukaryota; kingdom Metazoa; phylum Cnidaria; class Anthozoa; order Scleractinia; family Acroporidae; genus Montipora; species Montipora foliosa. The sequence goes on from NC_090873.1 coordinate 520,062, forward strand.
ATTAAAAAAATAGGGGTCACCGATGATCTGAACGAGTAAAATCGATGTGATTTTGCAAAGGTCTTGGAAAAGTTCGTTTGTCACGCTTTTGCGTGACCTGTCGGGCAAGGACTGGAACCCAAGAGAGGATCGATCGTTGAAGAGATGAAAGGTTTTTACCGAAAAAAAAACCTTTCTCGAGCATAGCAACGAAGTTTTAAGCAGGGGTCATCTTCATTTGGTTGGTGTTTTGTATAATATCTCTCCATTGCCGTCATGCTCATCTTCTGGAGTGTGTTTTTTTGTGAAATTCAATCGCTGATTGTTTCCACGCAGGTCCGCACTATTCAAGCGGACGAGGACAAAAATACTGCTCAATTTTCACGAAAGTAAAGGAAAAGAACTTTAAAAACATGCATTCACTTTGAACTTAAATTGGGAGGGCAATAAAAACATTAAAAAGAAACAGCCCCATTAAATTTACGCAACGGTTCGTCCTCGAGTTTTCCAAACTTTCAGCCACTAGTCTACTCGATCAGCTACCTTTTCCAGAGCTTTTTCATCCTCCCGCTCACTTCTCTTTGAAGTTTCATGATGATTCGGAAATAAATGTGCCATTCTTTTGCTGGCCTGGAATTTTTTCCTCGGCGTTTTTGTCGCCATGTTATTTTAACTGATGCTTGAAAAAATTGTATGAAAGTCAAGTAGACTAGTGCACGACTGATAAAACCTCGCGAATATCAGTCGTGCAGTAGTCTACTTGACTTTCATAAATATTTTGAATCAATTTTGACTGATCACGATCTTCTCTGATCCAACGCTGTGCAAGACTTATCGTCTACGGTTTTTGCAAAGGTTTTAAAACCTCAACTTCACTAATGCTCGAAGTAATGCGTGACATATTACAGTCGCGTTACCTGCGCAGTAACGTTGCGCACAAACAATTAGCGCGAACGTTCTTAAGTCGCTGGCCATGCAAAAAAAAAATGTCTTACATGTCGGCATGACCTCACTCCAGTTTCCATTATGCAAGCAGAGTCTATTGGTGGGACCTTCTAAGTGGTATCCGGTGTCACAAGCAAATGTCACCAATTGCCCTGCCCAATAGTTCTTGCCAAGCTTGTAACCGTGCACAGGAACACCAGGATCTCCACATCCAACAAGTTCTGATAATGAATGCAACATGCAAAGTCATCAGCTGAGAAAGCAACTATATCATAACAAGCACGTTTTTTTATGTTCTAAGGTCCTAGTATAGCCAAACCCTGGGAGCTCATGCTCTCTCTTCGGAAAACTGCAAATCATTTCCAAACAAGTTTAAAGGTCAGGTACCATCAAAGTAATTACATATGGCGTCAAGTTTGACCATTGTGCTCGGAAATAGGGTGAATAATATCCTCCTCTTCGATTAACGTTGTGGGTCAATTTTCGTTGATTTATGCCAAAGTTATTTGAGTCTTTGAAGATCATAGCTGTTTTCATACCTTGTCATTTCTGATTGTGATGACGATGATGATGATGATGGTGACGAAAATGATAACAACGATGATGATTATGATTGTAATCAGAATGATTTCGATGAGGACAATAATGATAATAGAAGATTAAATGCAAAATCCCAATGCAATTGTCCTCCGTACAATACACATTTAAGTTACCTGCAGTGGTTGTTGTCTCTGCTGACCCGTTGTCGTAATTCTTAAAGAAACACTTGTACACGCCCTGGTCAGTGGCGTTAAATTTTGAAATCACAAGTTTTCCGTTGACTGCTACGTCTGTTGTGGACGTTGTGTTAGTAGAAATTACCACTCCATCTTTGCTCCATTCTAGGGTGGGGACAGGGGAGCCCTTGGCAGCACACTGGAGTATGACAGTATCGTACAGCCTTTTAACTGTGATCAAGGGGGGTGGTGCGGTAGTGATGACAGGGGACCCTAGGAGGTAAGGAAAAGCAACGAGGTAAGCAGAGATGTCCATACTGTCTAAAAGAAATAAGACAACTTCTTTGAAAAGAGAGTCTTTTATACGGT
>NC_090873.1:527070-539570 GCF_036669935.1 Montipora foliosa
TGACTTACGATCTCTTCAACTTCGATAAATTGCAGTTCTCTTTCAAAGGTCCTACAATTTTACGAATCTATTTCGGCTTGTTCAATGTTTCAAGGGAAGGCTCTGGGATGGCCAAATCATGCTAATTTGCAAGGAATGAGACACGCTAGCGACCTACCTTGGCAGCTGATCCCAAACCAAACAGTTGAACACAAGCATTATGGCAACTGACACAGTTTTTGGAACCGTCACGCTTATTTGAAGATCTTTTGCTTCGTTGCATTAAATGTCCACCATAACTTCCGCTGTATTCAGTTTGCTCTGTCTCCGATAAATCGGTCTGGAGTCGAAAAATCTGTTCCTCCAACATTCTCACCTTATACACCATAAACCCAACGGTGATTAAACTCAAAGAGAAATTTAAAAACACAGCAAAAGCCAGAAAACCGCTGCAGCGAGATTTTCCTTGCTCCATCTTGCTATGAGTGTTAAAGGATAAATAATACTTTGGAATGGGAGACAGGACTAAGCACGATTTATTCCCTCCTCAGGGATGGGGCTTCAGCGCATAACTTTGGTAACTCACGCAAGTATTTCAGAGCGTCAAAGGTTTCAGTACAAACGGAACAAAAATAGTCCGTTTACCTTTTAAACATGAAATCCAACCATGAAAGCTAAAATATATCTCACTCTTAAATACTCTTTTTCTTTGGCCATCTCAGTTTTATCAGAAAGAACACACAAACAACGTTGACAAACAACAGTGTCGGGTACCCGGGGGGGGGGGGGGGGGGTGACCCCCAAATGGAACAGACTTGGATGCTCGTCGGAGATTTTGAATTTAACCCCTAAAGGAGACCAATCTGGGCGTGGCTTAAGCAAATTTTGACCCCTAAAAACAAGTTAAGAAGAAATTTGAATTTTGTTTCTCTTCGGGTAATTCTGTGTTTCTTCGCAAAACCCTAAACGAGACCTTGGCGGCTTAAAATATTGGCGCTTTGCCCCGAACACCCTAAGCGAGACCAAAATCCAAAATTTACACCCCTAAGCGAGACGACGAGCATCCCCGTCTGTTTTATATGGGAGTCCCCCCCCCCCCCCCTCCAAAAAAAAAAGGCCATTTTGTTTCTCTTCTTATTTGGTATTCATTAGGAACCACGTTTTGGAGCCACAGATGGCAACCGGAAGTGAACTGTTGTTCTTTTTAACTTGCCTTGACACTCCTACATTTATACTGTTAAGTATCTTTTCACTCAGTATTGGGATGGTTTCCCGTCAATGGCTCAAAAACCTCGCGTGCTTCATGATAAGCTCCCGATCATCGATTAAAGCTTGGCAGCGAAAAAAGAATGAATCAGTGATCAGAAAATTGTAGAAGGGACGAGTGCTGGATAGAGTTATATGGGTATTGTAAGGTTCATGATTTAGGGGTACTGTATTCGTAAGGAAATCTGGAAGATTAAAAAAGATCTCCTTTCCGCCGGAAAATGATCACCTCTCTCTAAGAATCTTTTAAGCAGCAAATTTGATCGGTTTCTATGTCCATAAAAGCTTATTTTCTCGAAAATTACTCTTAACAGATTTTCATTCATGTATTGGCAGCTAAAACTGCAAGCAAGCAACATGCAAAACAATCCGCAGTGTTTCGTTGATTAACATTTAATTCGTTTATTGACCTTTGATTTTATTTGATTTGTCGCGTGATTGACAGTCGATGGCGTGATAGCTAAGTAAGTTGATCTTTCAGTTAGAACGCGAACTGAAGAGACAAAGGTCAACAAGTCTTTGATTTTTCTACTTAAAGCTTTGACGTTACATGCCCAAAGCAAGCCCAGTGCGAAGTTAAGTTAGCGAGGTTAAGCAACGACCACATCGACGAGAACAAGAACGGCAGAAAAAACAGCACTGACGCTCCTCACGTGTATTCTCATTTTTGTGCATTTCCTTGCCCTCGACCCTAGTCCTTCTCTTGACTGAGGTAGAGAAGAGCTCTGGGGAACACTGAAACAATGTGTCTTCTCATTGCTTTTTCGTGAAGGACAATCAAAAGCGTCTCTGATTTGTGCATTTATGTTGGCACGAGGAGTGAGGCGCCGTAAGGTTTAAATAGTCAATTTGGGCTAAAAGAACCCCACGGCGCATGTTCTCTTATATACAGTTTCCCAGAGCCTTGGGTCGATCCGAGGCTCTGGTGACGAGAATGTGCCGTTGTCGCCCAGAAAAAGACGTACAATGATAAAATTTGAGGTGAGGCGGAGGACGTGAGCATGCATCTGGCAATAAATACTCAATTTTCCGTCCAACGAAACCGATACACCGTTCGTACATTTACAAGTTTTCCAAGAATGTTTGCAATCAATTTCAATGCCAAAATACCTGAGGTAATCGCGACGTGATTAGAACAACGCGAAGTTGTAATTTTGCGTGACGATTTCGAAGCCGGCGTCGCTGTCCTTGTGGAAGTTCCCCATGATGTAAATTCCTTGTCATTGCCTGATTTCAAACCGAAGAGGACTAGGTAGAATTCGGTAAATTATGGGATTAGCAACTATTGATCCACATATTCAGAAAGAGCACATCGAGATTTACAAAATCTCCAAGGTTGGTGTTAATCGGGTTAATTTAGACTGAAATACAGCCATTTAAATACATCAAAATCATCTTTCATTTTACGGTTGGTCCAAGTTAATTTTTTTGGTATCTCGTTGAGAATGCTGAAAGTAGCATTTCCGGCGCTTGCTTGTTAGCCCCCCTCCCAAATTACAAAATACGCTCCGCCGTCTCACCTTGCTTTGATACGAAAACCTCATTGTATTTCTTATTTAAATTATGTTGTTGTAACGCTAACGAGTTCCTATTTACAAAAGAAGACAGCGAGGTCTGTATCAAAGCAAGGTCAACTCCAGCCTCGCTTTATTCTTGAAGGCTTGGTAACTGAGCACAGAACTGTAAAATGGCCTATTTGATTGGCCACGTCCCTGCGATCGGATAATAAACTTTGGAAATCGAGTTACGAGCGGATTTGTCATTTACCAGGGAAATCTATTTTTCACTACATCTCAGAAAGGCAAATACGGTGACCAAAGTTTCAAGGCCGGCAGTCGAGAGGCGTACTTGAGACTATCTTGAGCTCCCGAACAACGAAAAACATTGTATATCAGTTGATTATATTATATTGTGAAAGGGTAGAGACCCTTAAGGACATTAAAGAGCACATTCAAGCTGGAACTGGCTGAGAAGAGCATCAAAACAGATGCAGGTCCGACAAACTTAGAAGACAACGAAAAAGTGAAAGATAAGCATTTCTATTCAAGCAAGGTTGTGATGAACGAAGAGTGCCTTGAATTGAGTGGAGAGAGGGACGTCACCCACAGAGAGAATATTGAATTCGCTACAGTACATGATCAAAGTTTAGAACGAGAATTTGCCCAGTGGGAGGTCATTAGGTTCAAACTTGAAGTACAGCGTTTAGCTTCCAGACAAGAATACAAAGATAGAGAGTTGGCAAATTTGAGACATGACATCACGAGAAAAGAGCAGACTTTTATAGAGTTGTTAGAGGTTAGAGCATGCAAGTATGGATAATGAAGATCTCGCGTATGAAATAGACACTTTGGAAAAGAAACTCAAAGACAGCGAAGAAAGGAACGAGGAATTACAGTTCCAGCTGAATGAACTTAATAATATGATGGATAATTTGGAAAAGACGGCTCATCTGGAAAAAAAGGAACATGACCACAGCTACCTGCGAGAAGACGTGGACCTTTTACGGGGATGCTTGAAATTGAAGACTAATTGAGTAAAGATCGAGAAAGAAAGCTAGAACTTCGAGTCCAAGGCCTCGACGACAACTGAATGTACTACATCTAGAAACGATAATTTCAAGATAACAGCCGAGATGTTTAACAGGGAACTTGATGAAACAAAAACAAGCGAGCAGATCAAGGAAAATATGCGAGGCTTTTGACTCAGTTGCAAGCATCAGTGAATGCCATTTACCGAGTCAAAACAAAGAGAAGCTGTCAGGAGATTGGAAAATGAAATGGAAAGCTTGCAGCTCAAATTGACGGAAAAGAATGACTTGATAGCACTGTTTGGCGATACTGAGGCTAAGCATACAGCCACTGAAGAAATTGCAAAATGAACTAGAAAGCTTGCAGGTCATGCACGTTGAAGGAAACTGAGAATGACGCGATAGAGGAAATGGAGCCACATCTAGCATCGGTACTTGCCGATACCGAGGCAAAACTTAAAGAGACAGTAGATTGCAAAATAAACGGGAAAATGTTCAAATCGAATTCAAGGAAGAGGTTGAGGCCTTTGTGTCATTACAAGAATTTAAAGAGGCATTAGAACGAAAATGAAAAGGAGATGAACTATTGCAGGGTTTCTCTACGAGAAAAACGATGGGGAAGCTGTCAAAGAATTGAAAGGAGAGTTTCAAAACGCAGAAATATTGTGGAAGCAAAATAAGTTTTCTCTGTTGGAGGCAGAAACAAAGCTGCAAATTCTGACTTTACGGCTTTCTGGCTTGCGGTGGAAGGGCCGCATATTCATTATTAAGGCGCATGCTCTGTTGTGGACCACGTTCTGTCTCACCTATCTTTTCATGGCTGGGAAGGGACCCAGTATCTGCAGAAAGCTAACCTAATCCTGCCTCAATCCACAGATGGCTTAAGATACCTGATGAAACGTAGGTTCTGATTTCAATGTTTTATAAAATTTCCTCCTACTTTTGACGCACCGTACACATTAGTCCTCTCGGTTCCAGTAAGGACAGCGTGTGAGGGTATTTGAAAAACTCTAAAACAAACCTGCACAAAACTGCCACAGGGAGAGAAGAAATTCCACAAGAGCTTCAGTACGCCCTCTCTTAATTGGTGGAAGCATTGTACTCCAAAAAAGGAGGATTTATAAATTTATTGACAAGCAAATTGTGACAAGCGCACGATTTTCTTAAAACAAGGTATATTGTACGTAAAAATGGACTATCAACCCTCCTCTTTGACTTCATTCAACACTGAATGTCCAATCGTTTATGAAGTTGAGTGTCATCAGCTTAGTCGGCGTCAACATTGATTGGAAGGGATAGAGGAGGGGCATCTGTACGACGTACAACGTGTACAGGAGTGTCACGCTGCCGATAGTAGTCTGCTGCGGTTATGAAAGCGGCGGAAAGTAATGGAAGATGTGAACGAGTGGCTTGGGTGCAGGGTTTACATTCCAAGATTCCCAGGTCCCACTACCTGGCCGCACCTGGCCGCACCTTTTACCAGCTGGGATTCATAATTTTCTATTGGTTTTTTCTTTGGCCATCAAAAGCCCCCTGAGGGAGAGGCCATTGAGCAATTTATTCTCGTTATTATAATTAAAAGCCTTTGGTAAAAGGAAAACTGGAAGTCGCATATTTGTTTCCGCTTAATCCAGATGAAAACTGGTAAGCCAGTCTAAAGAGAACATTTTTAGAAGACGTGAGAATACCAAACTACTCTACTGCAATTGAATTATTTTGTTATGCACATCATTTCTTCAACATTTCTGCCACTCACGTACACTCTAGAGTACGAGTCTACATCACGTTGTTAGACCAGTCCCTGTAGCACTCTTTTCGACAATAAAGATATTATAATTCACTTCTTTTACAGGTCACGATGTTTTTGATCCGTTAACCAGTCAGGTTGAACGACCGTGATTTTTGAAGTTATCTTTAAAGGGGACTGTATGTTGTAGCATACGAAAAGTCAAGTTTATAAAAATGCGTTGTGTTTTATTTCTAATGAAGCTTCGTTGTCCGAAGAACAAGAGGTTATATATCTTATTTAGCTGAGACCAAGTTAGTGCTCCGCAAATTGGGGAGATTGAAAATCAAAGGAAGTTAAAGCTGATTGAGTTAAATGTCAGTGTTGGCTTTTGATGAGGTGGGAAAACCACCTGGCAGACGGTATACGTACCCGGAGAGCAGCAAAGTACACAGCCAAGAAAACCAACCCGCATACGATGTTGAGTCCAAGAATAAAACCCGGGCGGCATTGCTAGAAGGAGAATTCTCTCACCGTTGCGAAAACCCTGTTCCCCTCCCCAAACCAAAAATTGGCAACAAATTTCCACAATCTATGGGAGAAAACAAAATGACTTAAAATTGATTTTATAAAGTACATTAAAGTAAACATGCAAGTATGCAGAAAGAGAAAAATATTTCTTCCGTATCTTATTAGGAGGACGTTGTCTTAATACTGTATGTGTTGGCTGGATGAGGAAAAACTACCTTCTCTTCAAATGGCTTCAAATTTACATTTGAAAGGAATCAACATGGCGAAGGAATTCGCATTCTGGCTGCACATTTGAATTGCTAATTAATACTAAATTATGCAGTTTTTTCCGACCACGTTCCAACTCGAGAAACGTTATGGCGAAACGAAATGTTCGAGATTTACGCCATTTTCATGGCTCTTTTTCCTACAGAAATGATACCCATTTTGGAAAGTTGTCTCATGGAGGTCTTGTCCAAGACTTTATGGTCGAGGTTCCGTCTGTATCATGTTATCAAAGGGTTTAGCTGATGACTGCAAAATGGCGTGCAGGCCAGTCGGTAGAGGAAGCAAATTTCGAGTTGTTTTACAACGAATTCTTAACAGGTATTTTGACAACAATTCTATTTAACTTATATTTCTTGCCTCCATCAAGTAGTGCTTGATTTCAGGTATAGTAAAACTACCTAACAACACACAAAGATATACATGATATTCCAATTTATGCCAATGCAAAACACCGGCCTTCATGTCGTTATCATAACTTATTTTACTGATGTCGTATCATATCTATGGTTATAATTATTTTTGTTACTTTTTTACAATTTTTTCGTATTAAAAAAATGTATTGTATTGCATTTATTAATACAGATTTATCTTAATATTTGTTTTGTAACTTTTTTTAGTAACGACTTTTTAAGGAATATGCAGGTTCAAGATGATAATACATTAGACTGATCATGTCAATTTAGTCGGGGCGTAATCAACACATTACAGTTACTTATTTACTATGACAAATCAGTAGACAACACACTGCACAATAATAGTTTATTCGCTTTCTCATACCTTAGGATTTCATTCATAGACTCGACGCACTTACTTATATATTAATTAATCTTTATATTCACAGCGAAAAGATAAAATGGCCGACAATTCAAATTTTATCAACCTTTTCGATAAAATCAAATTGTCGTCTCTGCAGTCAGTTTTACTCTCCCTTTGACAAAGCACCAAAGTTTATTTAGGAAGTAACCTTTTACTTTTATTCTGCGTTTATTGTGTGCATGATGGGGTATGGATACACTACCAAAGGCATGTAAGGGTGTCTTAGGTCTTCGTTACTGAATATGAGCCCCATTGTTTTTGTTAGAGTAAAACGTTTGAAAGAAATATATAGGTAAAGTCTTTATTAAAAACTACACAAAAAAGACGTGAGGCTTTGCATGTTAACAAAAGAGAAAACATTGCGTTTACATTAAAATTATAAGATACAAAAACATAAACAAAATATAGGAGTTTTATAAATTCTAAAAAGCGTTTTTGTTCATAAACGACTTTTTAGATCACTCAGTCCTTATACGAGGAGGCTGGTATTCGTGTCCCCTTTTTTCTTAGAATCCTTATACGTTGCGGCGGGAGCAATTCCTGAAGAAGATGATATTTTCTAGTAGTTATCTTGTTGAACAAGTTACGGTCTTTATCTTCAATTAGAGTTTACTGATATTCAAATTAGTTTCGGCGGAATATCTATGTCGAAACGCCCGTTTGCAGAGACTATGATAGATTCTGTGCAAGAATTTGAATTTGTCCCATAAGCAAATTAATAGTCTGTTAGATTGGTCTCGGGAGTAGCCATAATACTTGCAAGCCCTCACTTTGTGTAACTAAATTGTAGAGGTTAAGGACCAACGTAACAAAATAGATGCACGGGATCCTGGTAAAGGATCTAATCAGCGTATTAAAGTTTCAAAAGTTCAAAGTGCACTAAAGGCTTAAAAGCATATACAAAGTAAAATAAGCACTGCTCGCAATGAGCTGAAGCTATTCGAGGCGAGAAGTGGTTTTGACGCACGACAAATCGCAACAATTCAACTTTGCAGAATGAAAAAGTAACTTACAATAACTAACAGCTAAAACGAGAGAGACGAAAATGCAATGACAAAACTAGGACTAATTGTGTACAATTAAAGAGACGAGATTTACGATTAGAGGAAGATACTTAGCAAATAACTAAACAATATTTCCAACAAAAAAGGAAATTTTAAAGATATTTTTTTACTTTGAGTACTTAAGTTAAGAGAACATAGGCATAGTGCGAAATAGTACGTTTAGATAATGTTGACAAGAGCGGGATGGATTATATATGCAAATATAATGCACTGAGTCTCCAAGATATTTTCTGTTTTTAATCAAATCAATTAGATAAATGTAATCATCTGCCTCCAAGAATTTTTGAAGAGGCAAATATGAATTTTGCGTTTAAAATTTATTTTAGACACGTGACGCATTGGAGCAAATTGGCTCTTCCAGACTCTAACACCGTTGAAGACATCATGTAATAAGATTTGAAATAAAGAAGATCTAAAGGTAGCAGATTGGAGGAGATGAAGAAAGGTATTGTGTGAGAAAACATAAGGTGAAGAGACCGTTTCTGTAGGCGTAAGATTTTGGTTCTGTAGATTTTGCCAGTACGGCCCATCGCAACTATTCCATACAATAGATGGGTGACCCGAAAACACTGACCCCCGGTCCATGGACCCCTCTACGGACCGGTCCACGGACTACCCTTAGGGACCCCCTATACGGACCACCCTACAACAACACTATTCCTATTGAAACTAAAATGGCCCGAGTCAAAGAATTTTTATGAGACCATCCATGAGCGGTATGGCCATGACACGCTGAAAACGGTACGGAGATATGAAAAAGATCTCTCCCGGTATAACAAAGTGGCACTCGACATTACTTTCCTACAGAAATGCAGACTATTCCATATTTATCCAAAGTTCCTGGATTTCAAGTTAAGCAAACAAGATTTTCAGGAAACACGAGCTTGCCCCCGTTCAATAAATATAAATAACAACTGAAAATTAGTTTATACCGGTTGTCTGGATAGACTACTCTTGCCGGCGAAATCTCAGCCGTTACGCTCCGCAAATCAGACTAAGGCTCACGTGTTGCCTTTTCCTTCGCTAAACTAAGTTCTTCCGCCATTTTGTTCAGGACTGAGAGATCGAGAAGCCTGGGGCGAGTTCACAAACCCGCGGGACAATGATCCGAACAAAATGGCGGAGGGAAAGAAAGAAAATACAAATAGAGCTTACTTATTATCAATCTTTTTCGAAGGATTCCGGTCCACAGCAAAGGAAGGGGTAATATGTGATTAATAGACTTTGTACCCGAGCCTGAGCCTTAGTCTGTTGAATTTGCGTAGCGTTACGGTTGAGATTTCGCCGACACGAGTGACACGAGGGAGAACCGACACGAGTGGTCTATCCAGACAACTGGTTAGTCAAATCTTTAGTTTTTATTTATTTTCGTTTCTATGTTGTTTTAGGGTGGTCCATAAGGGGACCATAAGGGTTTATAGGGGGTCCATAAGGGTAGTCCGTGGACCGGTCTGTGAGGCAGTCGGTGGAGCCAGTCCGTAGAGGGGTCCATGGACCGGGGGTCAGTGTTTTCGGGTCACCCACAATAGATAGGGCTGGATAAGTGATCTATAGACATGATGTAAAGTATGCAAGGGTACGAAGTGTCTTGATATATAGTGATGATACCAACTGACATGCATATTTTCGATACAATGTGAGAAATATGATGAGAGGTTCTCGTCAATAAGCACGCCCATATATTTTAATTTGCACTCCAAAGAAACGTATGAATTCCTGAGATAGATTAACAAAGCGAAAGTGGTTCAGCGTTGTCTGTACTCTTGTTGACAACAATATTCGTCAGCACAGTGGTCAAAATGTTGTGGACTCACGAGGCGCAGTGAGTCCAGAACAAATTTTGACCATCGTTGTTGATAAGAGTACAGACAACACTGAACTACTTTCGATTTGTTTTTTACCACAATATTCGACGCCAAGTAAAGTTTTTATTTCAGAGCGTGACCAAAATCATGACGCGAAGAAAGAGCAAGCGTTGTCTATAACTTTCTCGCAATATGATTGGTTTATTTCCCAAAATGGGCGTTCCTGATTGGTTATTACATTGCGTCACAAATTGACGTGAGCATGATGCGTACAGCATTGTCTAGACTCGAAATTCGATTTTTTAATATTTACATTTAACTTGTTTGCTATTAACGAAGCGTAAACCTTAGAATCCTCATTAGTCATCGTGGACTCAAGGGATTTGAGGTTTTTATCTGCATTTAAAAGATACGTGTCGTCCGCAAATTAACAGAACTTCAATTGGTTACAGCTATTACGAATATCATTTACATAAAAAAGGAAGAGCAGGGGACCTCGAACTGATAGTACTATTTCCTTACCAGTTAAGTTTTTGGGGCCAATTTCAGTAATCTGTTTACGTCCTACAAGATACGAGGCAAACAAATCATTTATAATTCCACGCATCCCATAATGACTCAGTTTTTGTCGTATTGAGTGGTTTACGGTGTCGGAAGCCTTCTGTAGATTAATAAATATACTGCATGTGTACAGCTTTTTATCCATGATGTTTTGGATTTCATTAATTATGTCTAAAATAGCAGGCTCGGTCGATCTTTTCTCGTGAAATCCTTACTGTGACTATTTTAACAAGCTAGAAGTGGAAGGCACTACCATTTTTCACCAGGGTTACAAGTGATGGTCTTTGGCTAATGGGACGTTACCATTCGAACGAAAAAATTGTTTGCAATATGATACAGCAAAATTGATTCCATTAAAATGAAAATTGAGGACCTAAATAGGTATATCCCACTGCTTGCTTTCGCTATTTGGTTTTCAAGAATGAAGATACTAGCAACAGGGGTTTTCCTGGATTGAAATACCAAGTAACTTGAACCAACACTTACATTCAATGGTAAACTACTGGTGGTGGATTCGGTTTCGTGGTATTACCATACAACGGTCTTTCCTACATGTACGTTTTTTGACGGTTTAATGTCATTTTATTGCTCGTAAGAAGTTTCATGTTATTGACTTCATCCACCATAGTCTAATTAGAATTGTTGCTGCCTTTACTTACAGGGATACCCATGGCAATATCACCAGCAAATCCCCTTTCAGGAGGGCTTATCGAATAAGGTAGGACGCAGGACACAGGATTGTTCCCTGCGGAAAAATAGTATGAATATCTACGCACTCCGTTTTTACCTTCCATCTACCACAACTCTCTGTTTCTTGTGATTAACAAAGTCTATGATCCAATTGATGACTTAGCGGTTTATATCAGTTGCCTTACGTTTACTAGCAAGGATGTCGTGGGGGACTGTATCGAATGTATTGCTGTAATCGAATGATACTATAAGTAAAAAGTAATAATCGCCATCTAACCATTTCAGCCAATAATATTGGGAATTCACAAGGGCTACAGTACATGTAGTTCTACAATCCTTTTATGGGCAAATTAATCTGGTCTAAAAAGTGACTTGAGGACTTCAGACATCTGAAATTTTAGTATTAGCTTTTCAAAGAGTGGGTTAATGATGTTAGGTCGACGGTGCGCTCATTTTACTCCCCCCTCGCCATCAGTGCTCTGTTTTACGGGTATTTAAAGCTACTTAAGCTACACAGAATGGAAAGAAGTGGAAACAAGGATGTGAGATCCGGGAATCGAACTCAGGACCTCTTGCACCAAGGCCGCGCACTAACCGATTGTGCCATCCTCGCTTCTCCACCTAGCCCCCTAAACCCTAACCCCTGGCTGTGAGTTTTTGTCGTGCCAAGAACCTCTTAAATCCCTCAAATACAAGATGGACACCGTTACACAGCGTTTTTCTAATAGAAAGAATAAATGTAGCTGATAGTAGTAAGGACGATGTTTCTAGTCTTTTCTTCAACTTTTTAGTATTCTTCCCTTTCCGTTCTCTTTTCCATATTTTTATTTCTTTCCACCTAGCACAACGTTTCCATCACATTCCATTACAATTACTTAGGGATTGATTAACAAACCTTCAAATCTTGTTTTTGATTTTTTTTTTTTGAGGGGGGGGGGGGGGGGCGGGGGGGAGGAAAGTTAACTTTACTTTACTGTACTACACTGCACTCCACACAGCACCGTCCTTTCCTGTCTTGATCTATCCTGTCCAGTCACTGGTCATGTCACTGCCCTCTTCTACAAGAGAACAGTATCGTCAGTAAACTTTTAAAACTGTTTATCGAAACCTCACTATCCTTGGCTGTGACTGATCGAAATACCAACACAAAATGTTGAAAAGCTAACCAAATTAAAACAGATAAGCTGATGGAAAACGAGAAATTTGTTTTGAAGATGGGAAAAAGCTGCACTAAGCCGTTGATGCCAGGAAACGTGTGATTGAGAACC
>NC_090873.1:547070-562070 GCF_036669935.1 Montipora foliosa
AATTGTAAATGGCTTGAACCCAGGAGTCATATCATTAAGTCAGTAGATACTATAAGAACTCCAGTCGTAGATGTCATTGGTCAACTTATTCGTAGACTGTCAGTTGAGCCTAGATGTAATGGGCTGGGAAGAGTAAACAGTGATAGGTGCGTTTCGATCCGTCTAAGGTCAAGGCAAGTCTGGGCTCATCAATCTGTTATTAAGAATTTATTTATTTACTTATTGAAAGGACCCAGAGACGTGCAACAAAGTTTATATGTAACCATCGGAATATGAATTATCAAATCCACTTAGTCCATCTAAATTTATTACCACTTAATTACTGGCTTGAGTATCTGGATCTTCTTTTCTTTTATAAATGTAAATCAGGGATTATTCAGAAATTACTTACTTAGAAAATTATGTTAAGTACTGTAACAGTAAATCATGCCGTGGTTCCTCTGGACTTTATCTAACAACAGCTTAATTTAAAACTTCACTTTTCAGGGATTCGTTTTTTATCAGACTTTCCAATATTTGAAATGCTGTTCCTGGTGATATCAAAAAAGAAACTACTCTTTGTCATCTTTTAAAGCCAAGCTTAAGTCTTTCTATGTTGTTAGGTTATACCAGATTTTTGATGGAGATAATGTTCGTACTTTTAAATTAATCTGTCCTAAATGTGGCAAAGTTAATATTTTCTCTGTTTGCTCTTGTTGATATTGTAATACTTCTTTTCATAATATATATTTTTTCATCTTGGGCTAGGTTGGGTGTTCTAGTTTTGAGGGGTCAGGTTTTTGGGTCTAAATACCTTGTAGGGGACTTAGTGTCCTATTATATTTAACACTCACCTTAGGGTGAATCTGTAGATTAAAAATTAAAAAAAAGTAAGGGAACAAAGAACTGTACTATGCACACACCAGACCTGTAGTCCTGTGTCTTCACCACTACACTTCAGCGATGAACATTCTCAACCCAGCTCAGTTCTTTTCATTGTTTACTTTGTATAATAACCAAAACTAATCCTAACCTGGCCCTAATTTAGGGTAAGATGAGGATCAATAATTTGTAAACGGATTCAACTAGCACACGACTCTAAAGTGAAAAATGAATGCTCACAAGCATGGTCTTCTCAATTACTAAGCTTTAGGAAATATGTCTTACCCAAGGTAGAAATTTTTTTTAAACAAATGTAAGAATTTAGCAGACATTCCTGGACCGGCGTGCAAAACTACAAGTGTAAGAAGTCTGGGGAGCACGTGTTCTTCTTTAATTCCTCTATATGCATTTTGCAACCGATTTACTTATTTCTTGAATTTGAGTGCTATTACAAGAATGAAATTGTTAAAGATGATTTACTCGAGATGCATAGTAATAACAATGAAAAAGCCATTTCAACTTTTCTTAGAGTTCAGTTTACAGAGAGCATTAAAAGGGAGCTTAAGCACAAGTAATAGTAGGAATGCGAGGACATTGAAAGCGTAGGGGGGAAAAAATTGCTCGTGCTTTTTCCGAATATTGTTTAGTTCATTTCCTGCAACCCTCATAACTGGGGTTGAGGTAGTTTTGTTGCTGTTACATTCGAGTTCCATCTAATTTTTAGATATTGCTAACTGAAAGGATTATGATTTAAGGCATTGCACACCTATGGATTGTGTATGTGTAAATTGAGGTTTCAAACGTGCAATAGTTATGGCGTGATTTTCAGGGGCAGCTCTGCCCAAATTTTTTTGGGTTATAGTGTACAAATAAAGTTCTTCAAATGTTTTGATTTTGCAACAAACAGAATATCAGTTTACAATAATTATTGAGTGTTGGACAACCAAAACCAGTGCCTGTACCTTTCAGAATTATAATTGTCTGCATGCTGATAACCGTAACTCTTCGCTCATTGAGGGAAAGCACCAGACAAGCAAAATCAATACCAGTATCTGGAATCTTAAAAGTGATGAATAATCGAGTACATGTAAGACAACTATCTTTCGCCTGTGTGCTGTTATCTACAACATTGAAGGTTAAACAATGGCGGGTTGCTGAGTATACAACTTTATTATTGTATACGAAAAAGAGAGCATGTGTTTCCCTACAGCTTGTGCGGTCCCAAATCACTTGACTTCTAAGAGAGGTATTACAATTGTGGCCTCAACAATTACGACATTATGTCACACTTACATATGCAATTTCTGGCAGCAGTTACTTACTTCCAATACAATAACAACAGCTGCACATACTGTTTACTCAAGGATTACTATACTATAAGGAGAAGGCTTCAAGCAGTGATCTTAAGGATGGTGCCTACTAAGGCTAATGTAATGCTTTTATTAGTCTTGTTGTAATAAAGTATCTTACGTATTGCAAAAAAGCACACTATGCATTGTGTAAACTATATACATCAGGTGTTGCTCTAACTTTTGTTACTGTAGTGGAAATCCCAGCTTTATCTGTTGGCAGTGAATTATCTTAATTTATTGGTATTTCAACTGTGCTTTATGTACTAAGGGCAATCATGATAAATGTTCTCCATTATACATTGTAAGTGATTGAATCTCTGATTGTTCCTCAGGGTTACTTGGCAATAATCTGGTAGTGCTGTTTTGGAGGAGTTCAATCTTTAAGGTACAGTAATATGCTTTTATAACCATCGATGTAGTTGTTGAAAATCTTTGATTGTAAATATGTTTTATTTGTTTCATCTGCAAAGTGGTTCCCGTTGATAAGTAAAGTTTTTTTTGTGTCTGATATACCTTTTTCCAAAATGGCCACCATTTAGATATCCTTTTGTTTTATTTGAATAATTAGACCTTGATGCCACTGTATGTCAATAATTAATTTCCTTTTGTATTTGATACAATGTGAGCACTCAAAATTAAGTTGCAGTAGTGGGAATGCTTTTTATTGGAGGCAAAGCATGCAATTTGTAGGGCAATCATGATTCATTGTATGGAAATATGTTTCTGTTGGTGTGCTTTAATTGATTTCAGAGATAGATTATCCTCATCCTGGAGGAGAAACATTGTGAGAAGTGAAACCTTATGCAGAAGAGGAAGTTCATTCATCGTTCCTAAGTGAGTACTATAAAGATTTCTGGCTACAGCTGTTGTCAAGTCAGACATATCACTCTTCTTTAAATGCATTGAAGGTGCAAGTGTATAACTACGAGTCCCCTGTGTGTTCAGTCGTGCATTAAGTATGTTGTTACTTTCTGTCAACTTACATGTAATTCTTGGTTCTGTTGAATTGATTGTTTATGCTCATTTTGGTTTGACTTTTACTGTTTCCTTTTTTTTTTTTTAGTGACTTCGTTCGAAGAAGTTAGTAAAGCTGGAGGGGAAACAGGTATTTTTTAGCATATAGCAGGCAATACTTGTTGTCTGCTTTAGGAGTGGCTTTCAGTGTGTTATTTGTTGAAAGCAGCTGTTTTTCAATCTTGGAAAATGGTGGTTTTTACAATAAGTAACTGTAAGACACTCGTAATGTGGACAACAATAGCCGTTTTCATGGTTAGTTTTTGTTATTTGCATTAGAATGTAATCTAACGTGGATGTGAAGCTATCATAAAATAGCCCGAACTTGCCTTACATACATGCTAGGTTGTATTGTAATGCAAATGAGAAAAACTAAGTGTGAAAAGGGCTTTTGTTATTGGTCAAAAGGCTGTGAAACGAGCAAGTGTCTTGCTGTGTGAATGAAGGGGTAGTGTGTAAAGAAAAATTTGGTTTTATGAATGTAGTTGATAATGTAAATTGGTCATAAAACAGAGATTTTAAAAGGTGATAAGGGGTTCAAAATGCTTGCTTTTAGAATTTTTTGTGGTAATTTACATTATGAATTTCGTTTAGAACCAAAATTTTCTTGCAATGTAATATGTAATCAGATTGCAATCGAAGTAAAAACATTTTTCTTGGTAGTAATTTTGTGTGTATGTTTCTTTTGTAGACATGTGAACATCAAGCTGGGAGTATTTTTTGATCGTTTTTGTGTTGTGAAGTTTTGGAAAAAAAATTTTTTTAGGGTTGTAAATATGTCTTTTCAAATTTTGTATATATATATAATAAGTGTGGATTAAAAAAAAAATTGTATATAAAATATAAGTGTAAATGAGGGGTTTTATCGGAAAAATTTTGTATAATATAAGTGTCGTTTACGTAAAAAATGTGTGTATATATAAAATATAAGTCTCAAGTAAGGTTTGGAGACGAAAATCAAACAATGAATGCATTTTAAGTTTTTTTATTTGTATTTATATAGTTATTACAAAATTGATTGACATTAAATATGCTTTGTTTGTTACATGTCTAAAGTTGTTGTCGTTGACAAGTTAAAATAAACGTACATATTAAAAGTGCCGGTAATAGACGAAAATTAGAAGCGATTGTCGCACTTATCAGGACAATTTAAGTCTATATATAAGACAACCACTTAAATTGTCTTGATATGTGCAAGGAACACTTCTAACTTTCGTCTAGAACCTGCACTTCTAATAGGTACGTTTCATTTATCAACCCTTTCACGAAAAGGCATCAGAAAATAAGCGTGCATATTAAAAGTGCCGGTAATAGACGAAAATTAGAAGCGATTGTTGCACTTATTAGGACAATTTAAGTCTATATATAAGACAACCACTTAAATTGTCTTGATATGTGCCAGGAACACTTCTAACTTTCGTCTAGAACCTGCACTTCTAATAGGTACGTTTCATTTATCAACCCTTTCACGAAAAGGCATCAGAAAATAAGCGTGCATATTAAAAGTGCCGGTAATAGACGAAAATTAGAAGCGATTGTTGCACTTATCAGGACAATTTAAGTCTATATATAAGACAACCACTTAAATTGTCTTGATATGTGCAAGGAACACTTCTAACTTTCGTCTAGAACCTGCACTTCTAATAGGTACGTTTCATTTATCAACCCTTTCACGAAAAGGCATCAGAAAATAAGCGTGCATATTAAAAGTGCCGGTAATAGACGAAAATTAGAAGCGATTGTTGCACTTATTAGGACAATTTAAGTCTATATATAAGACAACCACTTAAATTGTCTTGATATGTGCCAGGAACACTTCTAACTTTCGTCTAGAACCTGCACTTCTAATAGGTACGTTTCATTTATCAACCCTTTCACGAAAAGGCATCATAAAATAAGCGTACATATTAAAAGTGCCGGTAATAGACGGAAATTAGAAGCGATTGTTGCACTTATTAGGACAATTTAAGTCTATATGACAACCACTTAAATTGTCTTGATATGTGCCAGGAACACTTCTAACTTTCGTCTAGAACCTGCACTTCTAATAGGTACGTTTCATTTATCAACCCTTTCACGAAAAGGCATCAGAAAATAAGCGTACATATTAAAAGTGCCGGTAATAGACGAAAATTAGAAGCGATTGTCGCTCTTATTAGGACAATTTAAGTCTATATATAAGAGACAATCACTTAAATTGTCTTGATATGTGCCAGGAACACTTCTAACTTTCGTCTATATCCGGCACTTCTTCGTACATTTGGAATTAGGCGAACATATTAGAAGTGCCGGTCATAGAGGAAAATTAGAAGCGATTCAAGCACTTAACAGGACAAGTCAAGATTGTATAAGAGAACACACCTTATACCACAATGGCCGCTATTTAGATATTCTTTTGTTTTTATTCAAATTAGACCTTGATGCCTCGTTCAAGGCAAAATATTCTTTTGAATTTTCAGCTCAAGAACGAGGCATCAAGGGCTAATTTGAATAATAAAAAAAGAATATTTAAATGACGGCCATTTTGGAATAAGGTCTATTGCTTAAATTGTCCTTATATGTGCCTAGAACACTTCTAATTTCGTCTATATCCAAAACTTCTAATTCATACGTTTTATTCCTTGCTCCCAACTGTGTGGCTTGAGTTTGAAACCCGTTGAAGCAGCCTAAATTTTAAAGGTGTTTATAAAGAGACAATGGATCTTTTTGCAGATACGGCCGCCATTTTGATTTCTATTGTTTCAAAAGACATTATGGGATGCTTAGGAGGCAAATTAATATGCAATTGCCCCCTAGGCATTCCATAATAGCTATTTGAAACAATAGCAATCAAAATGGCCGCCGTATCTGCAAAAAGGTCAATTGCTAAAAATGTCCTTATTAGAGCGAAGATCAATTTTAACTTTAGAAATAAGTGACATGAAACTATGCAAAGTTACTAAAGATTCACTGCAAAAATTCGAAGAAACTGTGCTGCGCAATAAATCGGATGAATATTAAATGAAAGCTTAAATTTGCGCGCAAGAACTTTAAATGAAAACGAAACGTTTCGAGGGTACTCCCCCTTCATCAGTGATTTGAAAGCAACTGAAAAATAAGCGTGCAACGTAACGCTCAAATAAAAACAAAAAACTGCAACGTTTACAGCGCGCGCTGACTTTATATGAAACCAAAGACCACCAGGCTGTAGTTTTGAGGCCAGGATGATTTTCAGACACCGCACTCTACAGCCTGGCGGTCTCAATGTGGACTTTGGTTTCCGAAAAAGTCAGCGCGCTCTGTAAACGTTGCGATTTTTGTTTTTATTTGAGCGTTACTTTGCTCGCGCATTTTTCAGTTGCTTCCAAACCACTGATGAAGAGAGAGTACTCTCGAAACGTTTGGTTCTCATTTAAAATTCTTGGGCGCCAATTTAATTATTCCACATTTGAGCTGTAGCTCTAAAGTTACTTCAGAGAATATTTTATATCTTTGCAGAGTTTCGTTTTGACCCGTTTGTCGCTTTCAAGAAACAAGGGGGGCTTGTTACTGTTGTAACTTGCAGTCGCTCTTTTATCGTCGAACCATACGCACGGGTGAAAATGGGATTAATGACCTTCTTACTGGAGAACGACTACGAGTACGAATTTTCTGTACTGGGCACGCGCATTACATTTAAAGAACGAAAATTTTCGAAATGCACCTGCTCAGAGCTGAGAACGCAATCTCGTAGTAGTCCTCATCCTCCAATCTGGCCCCAGTTGTTCAAAGGGTAGATAGCGCTATCCATCGGATAAAACACTATCCACTGGATAACTCAATAGGCCTTTTGCAACAAACGATCCCATGGTAAAAAATTCGCCATGCTGGAGGGCAAGCAAATTATTATTCCCCCCACTGGGACATTAAAACAAAGAGACCTGAACCAGTCAAGCTTGACTTGCCTTGGTTTTAATGTCCCAGTGGGGGAATAATAATGAGCTTGCCCTCCAGCATGGCGGATTTTGTACCATGAGATCGTTTGTTGCAAAAGGCCTATTGGTTTTGCTAGTGTTGATCCGCTGGATAGTGATATATCCGGTGGATAGCGCTATCCATCGCTTGAACAGCCGGGGCCTGAAGTTCACTATCGGTACATCAAAAAGGGATGCGAGATTGGGGGCCAGATTCTTTCGCTTCCAACACGAGTAGGGTATAGTTAATGCCAGCGCTCGCGCAAGATGGCAGATCAGAAAGGCCGCTCTTGGGGTAAAGCAACGTTATGGCCAGCGATTGTCTTGTTTTTGCTTCGCTATCTTGTAGGAGAGTTTACTTTCCTTTGAGGTCTTCGCGGTACCTGCAACGAAAGCAAAAGAGATAATAGTGGTTAGGCACAAGGAACGTAAGCTTTTTTTTTTTTTTGGGGGGGGGGGGGGAGGGGAGCAATTTTATTGCAATGGATGATGACGAAGAAAGTTATTCCCTTGTTCTTTAGAGAAAAGAAAAATTAACTTTCCGTCAATCGCTCTTTCCTTTACAAACGAAAACTTACAGAATACAGTTTAAGCTTAAAAGAGTTTTTTTTGGGCTTCTGAAATAGCTTGAAAGTTGTGCTGGCCTTAAACCAGAACTATTATTGCTGGGTTCTTTACCTGCATCGTATAGACTCAGTGCTATTACCTGCGGATAAGCCAACTTCTCGAAGAATGAGAAAGTCATCAAGAAGAAAAACTTTTTCGATAAGTGAGACAAACTGAAACTATACCGAAATATTTGGTGGTGTAAGGATATATCACATTAGTATAATTACATAAGTGATTATTGAAAATTCTCTGCGCTGATTGGTTGCACTTGAAGTGATTATTAACTTCTTACTAACCGAGCGCGAGGGCCGTACTGGGGAATACTGGCCCGAGGTCGTGGCAGTACGGACCGAGCGCAGCGAGGTCCGTACAAAAACGACCGAGGGCCAATATTCCCCAGTACGACTCGAGCTAGCTCGGTTAGTAAGTAGTTTATTATATGGCTTTTTAATTACCTTTTGCTTTGTTTTTGCAAGCCCGTAATCGGCCCGTGGGCATTACGGGAAAATAATGCCCTGCAATTCAGTCACAATTAGCCAATCAGAGCGCGCGTTATATCGGCTACAAACACAAGCCATATCATAATACCAGATAATCATTTATGTAATTATACTAAGACAATTATTCACCTCGCCTTCCGCGAATAATTGTTAAATATCGATTAAACGTCATTAAAGAAGGTCCTGCAATCTACATGTGCAGACGATATCTAGACTCTAGACTCAGATAAAATAGGTATTTACGCTTATATAACCCTTTTCCTTATATACTGATTTATCTACATGTACTTACTTTAGGGTGTGAAGAGACTGGGGCGACGTCAAAACCCACTAATAAGGTTTCTTAACCTTAAAGTTGCCAGACGGCGATCTCCAGAACTTTAAAACTTTAAACTTTAAATTGCTCCTTTTACAGGAAAAATACGCAAGTTAACTTCAAGAGTTCACTGAAAGTCAATGTATAAACCATTTGAAAATTCTTGCGTAACCTTATTCTGAGATCTGTTAAATTACATATGGTTAATTTGCCATACTACATATTGTCAGACTGTCTGGCATTTCTGTCGTTCTTCTGATGCCAGCAAACTAGAACGAACTCAAGAACGAGAACTTCGCGCTGTTTATTGTGACAATATTAACAAATCGACGTATGGGAACTCCTGCAAGAGCGAAACTACCAACACTTCGTACGCGACGACTGCAAGCCGTTGCAATCATAATGAACAAAGTAAAAAATGGTCTGGCGACCCCTTACATTGCGTTCTTATTTATTGTTACCAATTTTCAATGTCATCTTAGAAATTCTGATTTCGCCATAACCAAGTTCCGGACTGTTGCTTATGGCAAACATAGCCTGACTCGTTTAGGCCCTGTCATTTGGTCCAAACACTCGACAAATTTATTCGATCGTCTACTTAACAAATAGATTCCATGTTGTGGAGCGTCTGTTCAGTAATAGATCTCAGATGACGTCAAAATGTGGTAAGAACAAAAAAGTGGCACACGAGGGGATAGCCGAGTGTGTCACTGATGTTCTTACCACAGTTTGACGTCTTCTGTGATCTATTACTGAACAGACCCACGGCAACATGGAATCTATTTGTTTTATATAATAAAGAATTAAACTTTATTCGCATGAAAGCTGATGGTGACGTCAATCGTGCCTCTGTCCTCTAATAAATCATAGGCAAAAACCAATCAAAATCCGTGAATAACTTGGGTTATTATATAAATCATCGGAGATTTATAAATACAATACTAGTAAAGACTTTTTCATATATATTTTCTCAATACTAATACTGATACTTATATATTTATTATTATTATTATTATTATTATTATTATTATTATTATTAGGTAATTAATTGTAGTTAGATGTCCTCAATTAATGTACATCGTACGCTAGTGATTTTGCCAGAATAATAAATTTCTTATACTTACTTACCGTCGAGTCAATCCTATCGTGAGCGTGTTTACGGCAACAAGAGACGAACCATGTACTTCACTTCTGCCAGTTCTGCTTATCACAAGTTCAAAAGGTGGCAAAGAGTTGTTCATATTATTTGTGGGTTCCCATGATGTACGTTCACTGGTTAAGTAGGCTTCAAATAGTAAATTCTGCCTTCGACATCACTTCCTCCAACCACAGTCAACTCATCCCTATGCTACATGCACATCACAACGACCTGTAACTGCAATAGGAGACAAGAATGGGTGTGGAGATTCAAATATCATCATAAGCGGCTCCTAAATTAATGCATGATTGATGAGATGTCCACAGTAAAGGAAAATAAGGTGTACTTGTGTATCATAATCCAGTGTTATCTTGTTCCAAACCTAAATTTTGTTATCTGAAGTTGCTATTTTTAACGTAATGTAGTTTTTTTTTTAAGTTCTTATCCAGCGTCCCACACAAGCTCGACTATCTGCGGTAGTGTGTGTATCTAAACCTATCTGTGGATTAATACAAACTATATAAAACAATAAAACCGATTGAACGCATAATTTTTGCACAAACGTGTCAAAAAAGCAAGGCACTTTTTTTATTGGTTCAACCTGTCCAAGAGGTACAAAGGAATCCTTAATTATGTACAACGTCCAAACTAAGGTGCTAAAAAAACGAGTTCACTCTGTTGGGAACGAATTGTCAAACAATCGAAATAAGAATAAAAGTAATAATTTGCATACTGCCATCGCTGAACAGAAGAACTACTTCAAGAAATAAACTTTTTAAAACCCCGTGTATTCTACATTTTGCAAATTGTGGTAAATGAAAGATACGTCAAAATCGAAAAATTCCAATTTTAAGCGTTTCAAAGTCAATGCAATGTACGACTGCTTTACAATAAAATGGAACATATCGCGCCATGTGAACTAAAAAACGTTCACAACATTAAAGCATTTGAACTCTGCTCATGCCACAAAAACTGTATCGGACTAATTTAACCTGTTGAAAAGAAAGATTCATTTCTCGATTAAGTATGAGGATCTTGGTTGTTTATAAGGGTAACAAAATTCAAGACATGCAGGAAGCATAAAAAATAAAACATTGTCGCGAACGAAATCTTTCTTATTGATTTGGTCTTCTTAAAGGAAGGACCTGAATTCGATAAACTGTTCAACGCAAGGCTAACCCGACTTTACTTACGCAAATTTTCTTGAATCAAAGGTGAATCGATGTTGGATAATTTAAATCCGAAGGAAGATTTGCTCTCACGAAGGACTAACTCTCAAAATGGGTTACTGCTTTACTCACCCACCTCCGGACTCCGCAATCAGACGAAGAGAATGCCAACTGCTTGATAGCTATTTCTTACTTCGGGTCCAGGTTATTCGCAGTCCTGCATCTCAATATGATATTTTGGCTGCGTGAAGGACTAGGCTGAGAGAGGCAAAACCCCTCGTCGAGGGTAGAGGGACCCACCCGTCAGGGCAGGGGACACAAATCAATTACGAACGAGAGGACAAAAAACTCCACGTTCATAGTTGAAAGCGCATCAATCCATATGGCCATAAGCAAGTGGGTACCAGAAACCCGCAAAATTTAGGTGGTGAATTACACCTGTAATAAAGAGTGCATAATAAACAAAGTTGGACAGTCAAAGACTCGTTTTTAGCTCGTGGAGAGCTATCGGGATGGTTGGGGAATCAGGCTGTCAGGCGTAAACAATGGAAAATTTGTAATCGATTTCTAATCGTCTCAAGTTAGGCAGGCGCATTCATGCATTCGTTAAATGGTCGTTTATAGGCGGCAGGCGCATTCATGCATTCTCTAAAAGGCCGTTAAGACTGCTCTTGTTCGGCTACAAATGAAAGACGTTCAATATAATGTATTACACTGCATTTGTGACCATACTATAGGCTTGATAATTCGCTATATCACCTCCCTGACGCAGTATCTTACTTACTCCACGATACCTTTGATTAATCGTTTTATCGGTTAACCAATTAAGATTGACATGTTGGAAATATTTAAATATTACTGTTAATTACCTTTAAGAAAGAAGAAGTCTCTTAATACACCAGTGATCTTAAAACGAGTGTGACAAAACCACAAACAGTCCAAATTGGAAAATTTAA
Organism: Montipora foliosa; assembly: GCF_036669935.1. Classification (NCBI taxonomy): domain Eukaryota; kingdom Metazoa; phylum Cnidaria; class Anthozoa; order Scleractinia; family Acroporidae; genus Montipora; species Montipora foliosa. The sequence continues at coordinate 558,918 of NC_090873.1, forward strand.
AGACTTGAGCAAAAAAACCAACTAGTTTTTAAACAGTTTAAATTGTTAAGTTGAAAGACTTGTACAAAAAAATCAACTAATTTTACCAACAGTCCAAACTGGAAAGTTAAAATCAACTTGTTTCACAGAATGGCTATGTTCAGCGACATGTACCTTAATTAAATGTCCACCAAAACTGAGTAAAGTAGACGGCCGTCCTTCTTCTGAGCTTCTGTTATCGTTTGAATGTTTGCTGTTCCTTTCTAAGTTGTCATGCTCGCTGACTTGTTTTAGACAAATCTGAAGCGAAGACAAAAATATTGCTGCCACATTACGAATCAAAACAGTCAAAAGAAAAGATATAATACTTCACAAATACTGGATTCAATGTAGGATCTATGTCATAGAATACTTCACGAAGTGTCCCCTTGCTCTTCTCACAAACTTCGACATGACTCGTTTAAAAGAATGCAGACAATTGATATCAAAAAATGTCCCCTAAACTACATTTCTGAAGTACAGAAAAACAGCTGAACTGGTCTTTGTAATCATAGCAAAAATTGATTTCACTTGATTCGTAATAGGTAGGATATTGACAATTGCATAAACTGAGCGAATACCAGTAGGTACCCTATGAGTTTTTTGCAAGATAAAGGAAGCTAGTCAAGGCACCTAAGTGAAACTGTTTGCAAACAGGAATCATTAAAAAGGATAACAAAAAGAACCCGTAAATTAATTCAAAATGAATGGAAACTGCTCAATTAACTTTAGTTACTCTTGCTACTGTGCACCCTTGGGCAATTTCAGTAAAGTGACGAAAATAAAATCACCTCCCCTAGGTAAGGGGTAAAGCAAACCTAACATGTAAGTGATATCTCTGTTGAAGAAACAGGACCAAAAAAGCTCTTGGCTTAATAGGATAACATTTTCTACCAGTGGAAACCAAGATACATGCAATAGCCTGCTTTTCTTGAATGGCAGCAAATATTTTGTTCATACATGGCTTGTATTTGTGTTATAACGTAATATTAAAGTATCCCTTTATGATCAGAATGGCTTAATTTCTTCTGACCCTCCCTCTTTCGCTGTCTATTTTTTCATGGCCCTCCCTTATCGAAGGAGGCGCGGTGGCCTCATGGTTAGTGTGCTCGACTCCGGAGCAAATGGTCCGGGTTCGGGTCCTGACCGAGAACATTGTGTTGTGTTCTTGGGCGAGACACTTTACTCCCACGGTGCCTCTCTCCACCCAGGTGTATAAATGAGTGAAAATGGTGAAATGCTGGGGGTAACCCTGCAATGGACTGGTATCCCATCCAGGGGGGAGTAGAAATACTCCTAGTCGCTTCATGCCATGGAAACCAGGATAAGCTCCGGCCTCATGGCCACTTGGCTCATATGCAGACTTTACCTTACCCTTTCGAAGGGCTCTAAATACTGTGACCCCCCAGCACTTTTCCCAAAGTGTCCTTGAGTGGCAACTAAAATCCTGTACTTTGAAATTACCACCATAAAAGAAAAATGTTCTAACCTTTGCAAATCTCATTCTGGCCAGACATAGGATCAGCTTGCTTTCTTAAGAGTTTTCCATCCTCCCACTGTTCACTGAAGGAGAGAAATTTTTGTTGAATTATGAACTGTAGATTGGTTACATGCAGCTAACATACACGAAAAAATTACTTGATTCTGAGAGCAGTGCAGTTCAAGTGTAACACAGTGCAAAAAGTGTAATACCAGTGCAAATTACACATCAAAATTTTGGATTATGGCTAATAAACAATAGGGTTTGGTCAGAACCAATCAAATCTTTTGTTTTCAAATCGAGCGTGCACCCTGGATGGCACAATTTATGCCGTAATTTTTCCCTGATCGCATGATATGTGTGCATTTCTTCTGTTTAACCATCTCAAAATTTTCCGAAGACTACAAATTGCACTCGCCCTACCGGCTCGTGCAATTTTGGTTGTCTTTGAAAAAATCTATTTGTCCTTATTTATTCCAAATTGCACTCGAAATAACGTGATTACGTAATACAAACAATTTAAATAGTAAAATACTGATTTAGAAATTGACGTCTGGGATACATAAATAGGGGCTTGAACAATATGATTGTCCAAACAATCGCTGGAAACATCAACATCAAGGAGTGACAGAGATTTGACACTGAACACAGGGAACTTCCTACAGATTCTAACAAAATGCTTTCAATTTTGTGGATAATCCTTTCCCTCTAAAGTCATTCCCAAGGAAACTACTGTAGTAGCCTCCCAGCACTTTAAGACGTCAGAGCTACGCAGAAAATATAATATTTTAAAGTAACACTTATAAAAATAATACTAATAATAACAATAATAATAATAATAAATAATAACAACTTTGAAACTTAGTCAAGCATACATATACATATTACTGGGAGGATTGCGTGTAATCAAATCAAATCAAATCAAATTACATATTAATTATCAATGTTGTTGTACCTCGGGTATACCCAGAGAAAATCTCTGATGTTAGAGCAGAATACAGGCCTCACAGAGTACGTTTGAAAGTGGGAGGGGGGCTAGGTTTTGGTACGGATCACGGAAGTGTGACGTGTGACGTGTGAGGGGAGGGGGGAGGGGTTTAGAAGAAACCAACACTGAAGAAAGTGGGGGGGGGGGGGGAATAGTCCCCCAGGCCCTCCCTCTCTGCGGCCCTTGGAATACAGAGGCAACAAACTTAACTGATATGCATACATGTACATGTACATGCGTATGTTTGCAGATTAATTTTTATATCTGGATATAAACATGTGAGCAAGTTCTCCGTAAAGAATTCATAAATTATGACTCTTGTTGAGCTTGGAAAATGAAGAGCAAAACTAAAAAATTTAAGTGAGATCCCACCTTGGCAATGTTCTATTCTTGTCCACAGATCAAAGAAGCTTGTTGCCTTAGTTAATGACCTCTTCAGGATAAAAATTCCTACAAAATATTGACAGAGGCACCAGAGATCAGTTTATTATCAACCTTGTCCTAACAGACACCAGCAGGAACAACCCCAGGTTTCAATAAAAAACAGTGCACCCTTGAATCCAGCCCAAATCCAATTTATCCAGAATAAATTTAAAGCGATAAATTTTGAGGAATGACATAAAGATGTATATAAGATCTAACCCGATGCCTGTGAAAGAAATAAATT
>NC_090873.1:572070-624570 GCF_036669935.1 Montipora foliosa
GTAATGTTTTATGCTGATTATTTGCAATTATATATTCTTTTCAAGCGCTGTCAACAGCAAGATAGCATCAACAAACTCCAATGCTGCTAATGAGCTGTTATGAAGTGGATGAAGCAAAAATTTTAATATTCTGGTCTGTAATCCATCAAAGACTGACTCAGAGGTATTTCCTCTTGATTTTCTAAGTCTGCCAGAATAATTTATCATCCTTGATGATAAATGACCATAAAATAAAGCCCACAGCAGAGGTTAGAGACCTTGGTGTACTGCTAGACTCGCACCTATCATTTAAGATCCAGATCAATACAATTTGTTGGTCAGCCTACCAGTCACTGACTGCAATGACATACTATGAGGCCTTCCATCAACACAGATCCAGAAGCTACAGCGCCTTCAAAACACTGCAGCACAAGTTATCTCAGGAACCAAGAAATCTGAACATATCTCACCAGTCTTGAAACAGCTCCACTGGCTTTATAGTGTTTAAAATTCTACTTATGACATACCAGGCAATCAATGGTAAAGCCCCAGACTACATCATTGAGCTGTTGCACCACTACAAGCTTTACCGCAATCTGCGATCAAGTTCTGTCAATACATGTAACCAAGTCATTCTGGAAACTACACTTGCAAGCTATGGTGATAGAGCATAAAAAAATGGACGTGTTGCTCCTTAGTTGTGGAATTCTCTGCACCTCTATCTTAAAAAAATTAACAGCACTAAGGCACTTAAAATGGGCCTTAAGACTTTCCTTTTTCATAATGCATTTATTGTTACCATTTAATCATAATAATGTAAACGCATCGAGACTGCGTGCCATGCATTTTAGACTGCGTGTAATGGGTTTTAGTTGATACAAGCAAAGCAAGTCAACGCTGAAGTTGAAGTTTTTCAGCTTCAAGTTTCATCAAGTTTTTCCAAATTTCATCAAGTTTTTTCAAGTGTTTAACATGCTTCAGTGATTGCAAAGACAGCACCAAGGTAATTATTTTGCCTCTGCATACTGTTTTTAGCTTACACGATTCTATACTCTAGCCGCGCCCCCTTTACGATTAACTTTGCTGAAGTAATCGTGGGTAACGTTTCCATTAGGTTTGTTTTCCTTTGTTTTTATATCTGTTTAGATAATTTGACTGTAGTGTAATCTCACTTGTAAGTTCTTACCTCACTACGATACGACTTTGTAGTTTGCGTGAACCTTTTTTCAGTTCTCGCAGTGCTAATAAACTTAAGATCAGTTTGTGGACGTTGTTGACACAATCACTGGAGCTACTGTGAGAACTTGAATGTAACTTCAAGCAAGATAAAGGACCCATGCAACCCAAGATTATTCAAGAAGAATAGCAGCAAATTGTTGTTTTCATGGTTGTCTACCATTTTTAACTGTTACAGTTGCCACCATGGTAATGCAGATCAGAAATAAGGCCTTAGGGAGGGACTGGATGAAGTAAAATCAATCTACACTGACTGTGCTGCTGTGCAGTTCCCGTATTATTTTGCTCAAGTTTTATTTCATAGAGTTTTCCTCCTGCAATTATAGATCAGTAATCCAGCTGTAGCCATAAGAACTTACCTTTTCAGTTTTATTTATTATATATTATTTAATATGCAGTTAAATGTAATTTAACGAAGTTAACAACAAAGAGCGGCTGTGTTCCCTCAAGGGTCTGCGGAATTGTTTTGCACACGGGCCAGTGCATTTGCCTTTGTCAACGTTCCTTCATGCCCAACAGTGTTTTGTGAGGCACTTGTGCCAATGCATGTGGCAGGGGTCTGTGTGCCCCTGCTGTTTGCATTGTTTGTTCTTGCACCTGTGCCAGTGCATGCGTGGAGCCAGCTTTGGTAAGCCTGTGCAGTGAGCGATCTTATGTTGTCCTCATGCGCGTGGATCCCTCATGTTTGTTGTAGCGCCATTCTACGTTCAAGCATAGTTTCTGGGTTGTTCCCGCCTCATCTTTGGTTCCACCATTCGTGGTGTTCACCATTGGCTTTCGCTCATTTTTCTTGTTGAATTTTTCTGCTTCTTCGCCCATAATTATGAGTACAGGTACTAGTTCCAGGCGCTCTACAAACAACAGTTTGGTGGCCATGTTGGACCCCACTCAACTCGTTTCTCAGCCTTCGTTGGAGGTTTCTTCCTCTTCTGTAACCAGTGCTTCGTCTGTTCCTACGCCGGCCATCACCTTGACTCCTGTTTTGCTTTCATCGCACGATCTCAGCCCAGAATCATTACCGCGACTTGCGGCGGCCTTGCAAGGCCACGTGCATTAACTCCTCGGCAGGAGAGAGAGTTTCTTTGGCAACAACTTCTGTTAGTTCCAGTGTCATTACATTGTTGGGTTCGCTGTTAGCTGAAGCGCCTTCAGGTACACTGTATTACAGCTGTGCATGAAATCTTTTTGGTATGAAATGGGGGGGGGGGGGGGGGGAGAATATTTTGTTAACTTGGCTCTGCCCTTTGGATTGCGGTCAGCTCCGTTCCTCTTCTCTTCTATTGCAGACCTCCTCACTGAATTTTTTTTGCTTCACTACTTGGACTAACTCACCTATTTGCCAGAACAGTCTTGACACTTGTGTGCGCCTGTTTGGGGAATGGGGTATCCCCCTTCACCCAGAGAAATTGGAGGGGCCCTCTACTTGAATTGGATTGAGCTGGATTCCCTCGCTCTTCAGGCCCGTCTTCCACAAGAAAAGTTTCGTAGCATTGCGGCTCTCCTGGAAACCTGGTCTGCAAAGAAGCATTGCACCCGTAAGGAGCTGGAGTCTCATTGGAAATCTCCAGCATGCATGCAAAGTTATCCCTCGGGGCCGTACTTTCCTTCATTGTATGATAAATCTGCAGTGTGCCTTTCGGTGTAAATGATCATCCTATTAGGCTCAACCAAGAATTTCATCTAGACCTGTCTTGGTAATGTGAATTTTTTCTTTCATGGGATGGCCTTAGTTTTCTGCTCTCCCCTCAGTGGGCTCCCCTTCCTGATTTCCATCTTTCATCCGACGCAGCTGGCTCGCTGGGCTTTGGTGCAATCTTCGATTGTGAATGGTTGGTGGGGGGATGGTCTGCTGCGCAACAGCCCTTATCAATTGCCTACAAGGAACTTTTCCCTGTGTTGATTGCAGCTTCCTTGTGGGGCACCTTATGCATATGGAGGTGGCAAGAGCAAGGCTGGTGCTATATCAAGAAGCTGAAGAAGCAGACGGAAATGTCGGGCTAGCTGAAGATGATCTCTTACATATCCTTCCAACCCAGTCAGGACCTAAGACCATGTCATTGGCCTTCCAACAATCACTACCAATGGAATGGAACATTCCACTAAAGTCAGTGCAAACATTTCAAGAACAGAACCTCAGCCCATTCCTCTGTGGTCTCAAAGTGTAAATCCGCCTCCAGCCCTTGATTGAAAGATTAATCAATGATGTTGTTATTCCCAAGAATTAACTCCAAAGGCAGATCCCACGGTCACTGCTGCGATCATCGCCACAATAACTGACTCTGTCTGTTTAGAACTTAGCAATTTTTTTCTTACCTCGTTACGATATGATTTTGTATTTTGTGGCCGTAACCTTTTTTCACTTCTGACAGTGTTAATAAACTTGACATCAGTTTGCAGACATTGTTGACACAATCACACCTGAACTATACTACAGTTGCTTCCTTTAAGTACAGGCTGAACATTAATTTTATGGGGAGATGTACTGTAGATCATTAGAACATTTGCAAATCCCTTACTAAGGAAATTTGGTATTGGGCCATCAGTGTGGATATCTGGTTATCCGCAGCTCACATCCCAGGGTCCAGCAATGTTGATGCAGATCAGTTGTCTCAAAATTTTAACGTGAACCTTGAATGGATGCTTTCAGTTTCTGTATTTGAGAGTAGTTTCCTCATTTGGCAAGCCAGACATACAGTAGATCTCCTTGCTAGCAGACTTGATTCTTCTGTGGGAGTCAGGGTGGTTTTGTGATCATCAATCCTGCCTCCCACCTCTGTGAACCAGGTTCAACTCTGGCCTTGGGTCATATGTGGACTGAGTTTCAGTCAATCTCAACCTGACTCCGAAGGTTTTTCTCCGGGTACTCCGGTTTTCCTCCCTCCTCAAAATTGACTCCCAGTCAATTACATCTGGCTGGGTTTGCGGTGCTCCGAGATCACACATGGATCGTATGGCGGCAGCCATGGGCGCCTTCACATGCATTCGGTCCAATCCCATTGAGCCAGCTGATCCTGACAAGCCCTTGTAGGGAGCGGTCAACTAAGCGGACATTTACATTTATATTTTAATACAACCCAGCCATACAGTGTATTTCACAGCATTCCTGAGCCTACTAATCGACACAGTCCACATCTACTGAAAGCTTCTTCATCCAACTCTGGACGACTCCCTTCGATTCACCAACGGGTGCAGCTGCTGTTATGCAAATTATCAGGCAATCCCTGCAGAACTCAGAAATTTTGCCAGACATTGTCAACGTCATCATGCACTCTTGGAGAGACAGCACACAGAAGCAGCACAAGGTTTACACATCAACAAGCTGTTGCAGTTTTGTAGTAAAGGGTCACATTATCCACTGCATCCCATTGTAAGAGCTGTACTTTGCTTTTGCATTCTGTTCAAGAGTGTCGTCAGTTACCCTACACTGAATAGAGCCCTTTCAGCAGTCTTCAACACTGATATGAACAACAGTGATGCTCCAGATCATACCCCAGTCTAATTTTGATACAAGAAAGTTGCCTGTGCATCAAGTTATTATGTGGCTAAATGTAATTTAGGCTAAGTTAAAATCAAGCCAATGCTGGTCAGTGGTGGTCAGGGTATCATGAGCATTGAGGTGACATGGGGTTTTCTCGAATCCCACGTGCTGGTCGTTTCTGCTGTGTGAGGTGCTGTTTGTTTCAAGCGGCAAGTGTTCAGTTGTTCCGCTTCTTCAGTCTTCCTGTTGTCTTCGCCATTATGACCGCCCGGCAAACCAACAACAGCTTAGCAGCGGCTCTTTCTTCCTTTGATGCTCCCTCAGCGCCCGTCTCCAGTACAACCACAAACGGGACGTCTTCATTCGTGTCTTTGCAGTCCAGCGAGTCTGTTATTGTTTCCTCGCCTTCGGCAAATCCGCTTCCAACGGCCTCAACTGCTGTTCTTTCGCCTGATCTGGTGTCACTCATTAATCAGGCTGCTGTTCAGGCTGCTGTTCAGGCTTTGCAAAGGCAACCAGGACCAGCAATTGCAAGTCCCACCTGCTGTCCTGGCGCCAGTTCTTCATCTGCATCATTGGGCGGTTTAGCCTTGACGTTTTTCGCCGCAGGAATGGGCTTTCAGCCATCCCTTTCAAGCTCGTCGACCTCAGGTAGGCTCACTCCTCTTGTCGTGCCTACTTTTGTATCTACTTTTAACGCGCCGGTCTCGGCAATCGTTTCGTCTTCGGGGCAGGCTTTAAGTGGCATTTCTGCTCAATTACCGCCATCCTTTGCACCGCTGCCTATTGTGAACTCGTTGGCAGATCAGCTGTTCGTCGTGGGCCTGGGCTACTCTCCCATTCCTGCCAAGCTCGTAGTGCAAATCCGTGGTGGAAAATTTGTTGAGTTTCCGAACTTTTAGCGGCGAATTTCGTCAGCTCAGAGACCGAGCCTCAGTTAATGCTCGATGGGCGGTTGGTGTTATCAGCTCCCCTGAAGAAACCTCGTTGGCATATTGAGGATATCACCACTTGGACAGAAGCCTTCACTGTGTACTCGCTTGTCCTAATGTCGTTTTTACCTCATCATTGGAAAGATTTAACCTTGTACAAGTTATTAATCTTGTGGATTTCTCGCCAGTTTAGCGGACGGGTTTGGCTTTGCTTCTGACAAAGCTTTTCGCGAACACGCTGCGGCGACTCAGTTGGCCGATTGGTCGACCATGAACGCACAGCTCTTCACTTTTCATGCTGGCGGTGCTTCCCCTCACAGCCCCAACCTCGGCACGTCGCCGGATTCCTCTGAACCAGTGGGTTCCAGCTCATCGAGGATCCCTTGTATGTCCTGGAACAAGGGAAGGTGCACCGCCCCTTACACGATTTGCCGCTATTATCATCGTTGCAGCACGAGTGGCGGCGCCCATCGTTCGGTATCATGCATTTCAAGACCAGACCGTAAGCTGGAGAGTTCTGTCAGGCGCAGATCTCGGTCTCCGGCATCTAGTTCCTCAGCTGGCTAAAAAGTGCGGCATCAGTAATGGTTGGCTCCAAGGCGATCTACCCTTCTCAGAACATTAGAACTTGTTTGGGAGCACTTCTTTCATTATGTAGTTAGTAGTTTGTTTTTTGTAGGTTTTTCTCGCGCCTTAGTCGTGGCCTTTCGTTTCGTTCTAGTTCATGTCTTTTTGCATTAAGTTTTCACCTTGGCAGGCAGACTTCTTTATACTGCATGCTCTATTGATTGTTCAGTTTAATTATTAGGATTGTCACTGCTTTCTTTGCATGCCGCTGTTGTGCTCTGGGCTTGTTGAATTAAACATTTCTCCACCGTTGCTGTTTTTCAGTCCTATCTGCCTTTAGTTCAGGGGGGGAGAAGGGTCGTTAGAGGGGAATTACCATCTCTCATTCTGTTTCCTTCCAGTCTCCAACCCCTTGCCCCCGGTGTCCGTGGTTAGCCCTCAAAAGCCTGAAGTGTTTGCTGCCAAGTTGTCCCAACATCCGGACCAACATCTAGTCGCCTTTGTCTTGGACGGCCTCAGGAATGGCTTTCGCCTGGGATTTCAGCATTCCAAGAAATTGAAGTCAGCCAAGTCAAACCAGGCCTCTGCTAATCAACACTCCGAGGTCATTGACCACTACTTTGCTAACGAGGTCTCCAGGACCTTTTTCCTCCCCACCTTTCCCTCACTTGCACGTTAGCAGCTTTGGAGTTATCCCCAAAAAGGGGCAACCAGGCAAGTGGAGGCTCATAGTGGACCTGTCATCCCCCGGTGGGATAAGTGTTAATGATGGAATTGACCCTGATGAGTTTACCATGCAATGCATCACGGTTGATCAGATCATTCGTATGATCTCAAGCTATGGCTTAGGTGCCCTGATTGCTAAATTCGATGTCGAGGTAGCATACCGCAACATAGCTGTCCATCCATCCGATCGATATCTCCTGGGTATGAGATGGCGGAAGCACTATCATGTTGATTTAGCCTTACCATTTGGCCTCCGCTCCGCTCCATATATTTTCAATTCTGTGGCTAACATGGTGGAGTGGATTCTCCTACAATTACACACAATGTTTCTGCGCTGTTACATTATTTAGACAATTTTATTACCGCAGGACCGCCGGATACTAACCAATGTGCTGAGAACTTAGCCACTTCCATAGCTGTTTGCCGCTCCTGAGGACTTCCACTCCACCCAGATAAGTGCATTGGTCCGTCCAGACGTTAAATTGTTTTGGGCATTGAGTTAGACTCAGTGGCTCAGGTGGCCCGTCTCCCTTTGGACAAGCTCTTTGCTTTACAGGCGCTGCTGCAGTCGTGGCGGAATCGACGCTGGTGTATCCGGCGCGAACTGGAGTCCCTCATTGGCCACTTACATCATGCCGCCAAGGTCGTGTGGCCCGGTCGTAACTTCCTGCGTTGTATGATCAATCTGCTTCAGTGTTTTCGCTGTCCTCACTGCTCATCTCAGAGAAATCCTAGCTGGAGCTGGTGTGTCGAGCAATTTCTCCAGTCACAGTTTTCGCATTGGTGCGGTCACGGTGGCAGCTCGCAACGGCGTCCCTGTTCACCTTATTCAGGCCTTGGGTCATTGGTCTAGTTCTGCTTACCAGTTGTACATTCGCACTCCATCCGAGTCAATAGCTTCACTCTCTTCTCATCTCGCTGCTGGCTCAGTTGGCTGGTGACCCGGGTATACACGGGAAATCATGCAGATCACAGGAAATCACTTGGATCGCAGGAAATCACACGGATCAGTCCTCCTCAGTTTCTCAGGGTCGCTTGCGGCTTGCTTGCGCCTGCCTGCGGTGTCTGGCCAGGACTCCTTTAATCATTTGGGAAGTCCATGGCAGTTCCCGCATCAGGCAGAACCTTCTTCATGCCTCGCGGCAGGAGGAGCTGTGGCGGCCCTTGCTTTAGTGCCTCCTTTTCACCTTGCCTCAGTTCGCAGACTCCTCAGTCTCATTTCATGATCAGCTTCACGGTACTCAGGTAAGCGTCCCCCAGTGTCATGTCTTGAACTGGGGGTGGGTGCTGGCGCAGGTTCCACGTCATCTCTGTTCGCGGCCCCTTCGCCTTCCAAGCACCCTTGGGGTGGTCTTTGGGTGGTGGCCGCTCGCAGAGTTGCCGTGGAGGCCTGTGTGCTCTGCTCTTGGCCTGTGACTCAAAGCTTGTTGCTCGCCCCGGAATCACCGCCCACTTTGGCAGGCACCATCTCCAAAAGAGATCCATTGGCGATGAGTTTAAATGTGGGTAAATGTAATTTAGGCTAAGTTAAAATCAAGCCAATGCTGGTCAGCGGTGGTCAGGGCATCATGCGCATTGAGGTGACATACGGGGTTTTCTCGAATCGCACGTGCTGGTCATTTCTGCTGTGTGAGGTGCTGTTTGTTTCAAGTGGCAAGCGTTCAGTTGTTCCGCTTCTTCCCCCTTCCCTTCCCTCCCTCATTGATGGATTTGGTAAGTACGTGTATAAGGTTGGTAAGTATCTCCACTGACTCGGTCAGTGTGACAGTGCCTGGTGGGTGGTGGCCGCTCGCAGAGTTGCCGTGGAGGCCTGTGTGCTCTGCTCACGGCCTGTGGCTCGCCCCGGAATGCCTTGGATTAAATTCATTGCCACCATCGCAACAAGTTTTCCATCATCAAGACTCTTCTTCCAGTCCTCCAAAAGGCGCAAGAATGTTGTGTTTTCGTTAAGCTGACAAAAACTCTGATAGAACGCCTTGTAAGTACTGTATGACGTTAACTGAATTGCAGGAATCTTTTCAAAGATATTGTCCATAGAGCGTAAAACCATTGTTTGATGGGAAAGCATTACCCTTTGTCTGGAATACCAGCTAGCCAATTTGCTTATCCTGAAATGTAGCGTACCACACAATGTCACAGGACAATCGTCAGCTGAACTTTGGCAAATCAGAAATAATTGTTTCACACTACATGTACTTCAAAGCCGAATCTGAACAGAGCAGTGGAGGAAAAACAGGTGAATCAGAAGGAGATGGTCGGTAAGCCCATTAAGCGCCCCCACCGTGGCAGCACCAATACGGAAGCCTTGACTTGAGAACAATTCCTGCAAACCAGCTGCCGACAAGACCCTCCACAGCCAATCTGTCAGACATGCACGAGAGAAGGGAGTGCCATCTTTAAATAGAAACAGGGGGCCTGCTTTGCTCCCCCTAACATGAAAATAAGCCAAAAGGGACTGGAGGCACACAGAGGAAACTTGCTTCGGCCAATGTGGATGTAGCAGAGCAGGCAGGTAGAAGACTCGCTTGAGTCCACTGCAACATGAATTCCGAAGGAAGTAGAAACCCAAAGTACGCCAGATTATAAGCCACCCAAAACATGCGGTGGTCCAGATCACTGAGAGACAATGAGCCAAAAGGGACTTGACGGCACACACAGGAAACTTGCCTAGGCCAATGTGGATGTAGCAGCCCTAACAATAGGGGTCAGTGTGTTGGAAGCCTTCAGGTAAATGCAAAGGCAGGTGGAAGACTTGCTTGAGTCCACCTGCAATGTCACGAATTCCGAAGAAAGTAGAAACCCAAGGTACGCCCAAAACATGTGGTGGTCCAGATTGCTGAGAGACAGAGAGCGAAAGATCCCCAGCAAGGTGTTGTCAGTAACAGGAAGGCATGGGGATGGGGGGTGGGAGCACGAGTAGCACACTTGATTCCCCGCATCACACGTTTTGGTTTTAAACATTTCACCAAGGGATCAGAAAAACCCTATTCGATATGCGGGGCCTGTATTTTGTAAATTTTCTCACACTTCGTAAATGGAACTGAGGGTTTTGGCTCTTCTACTCTTTTCACTGTTTTTTTGAGATGTGGAGAAAACGTCTCTTTGTAACTTCTTAAAGCTGATAAAACAGCATACATGTAGTAGCTGAGAAAATTGGTCATAGGAAAGTACCATTGGTATCCATTAAATCCTTAGCCAGCTTTACACCTGCATCAAGCCATGATTGTTAGAAGAAAGGGTGGTGGTCGATCCTTATCAAGAACATATTGTGCCAAATACATGAATCGCTGAAATCCTTCTCCTCATAAGTGTAACTAATATGCGACCAAATTAATTTTGTGCAATCTCCTCTACAAAGGCGTTCTTAAACATGTGCACATTCTCGCTCTTCAGATTACACTGGAAAAGCACCCCCCTTCCCCCCTGCACTATGTTTTTGCAAGTAACAGAAAATTAAAGCTATCAATATCCACCATAATTGAGCCACCTTCATCACACCTGTTAATGATTTGAGTCTACTTAATCTCATCACCTTTACCATTGCACAGAAACTCACAAAGCAAAGAATTGACTTCTTTCACCAAACTTTTTATAATAATCATTATGATAATTGTTATTTTACCTAGCAAAGTTGCAGTGTTATCTCCTTGCTGACCAACAATACATGTAAAATTAATTTAAATACTGTTTAAAATTTTCTTCATATTTTCTTCAAGTCTGCCAGAAATATTGACCTGCATGAGCTCATTGACAGTCAAAGACCAAGCTTAGAGAGCAAAAACCTTTTTACCCGCCAACTGAATTGGTTTTCCTGGTAGATAAGATCTGTGGAGGAACTTCAAGATCCAATCCAGACACATTCGGTTTTTTCATAGTTCGCACGTAGATCAGAGACTAAAGCGAAACAATCTAAAAGAAAAATGGACCTCGAAAAGGACGCTTTTGATCCATCTAAAATTACAGAGGTGTCATCAGCATATTGACTGACTTTGCACTCTGAACATGTGCTGCCAGTTTTAGGAATTGCCTTTTTTGCTTTTTTTCCTACATGTAACTACGCCTGAACAACGTTCTTTTGACTTTTCACTTTTTGCCTTAGTACGTCAGAATAATGCACTTCGACTATTATTGCATTTTTATTCTTTTCCGTTAATTTTCGCACACTTGTGCTAAGCATACTAAACGTTACCGAAAAGGACATTAAATTTAAAATATAATAATTACGACTGTCACAACATCTAGCCGTACTAAGAGGTTATTGAAATGCGCTACAGTTTTCTCAATAAAGTCCTTTTTTTTCCCTTCACATAGTTTATTATATTATTGATTAACCTGTTGTTCTCCTCAAGAAACCTATTTTTTTGAAAAACAGTGTGATTGTGCTTAATAAGAGTCAGAAGAAATTTCTTTAATCTGTTTGCAAGACATTTTGAAGATACTACATTGTGTATCTTATATTCACAATTTAACAATGTTACTGGTCTCCAGTTCTTTAACAATAATTATTTACCATCTCTGTACTTTTTTGGTATCAATGATATTAGACCTCTTCTTTGCGTAATGGATATTAAGCAGCCTTTGGCATACAAGTCATTTAGTGCTTTAAGGAGGTACACATGTACATGAACTGTGAAGTATCTAAATCCAAAAGACTTTGTAGAACTCCACAGGGAGCCCATGGCTGCCTGGACTTCTGTTAGATGTCATTGTTTTAAGGCTGGGAAAACACTCAGCTTCAGTTAAGAGTCTCACCCTCACATTCCTCTTGTTCATATTCCGTTAACTTCATAATTTAAATTTTCTCCCTCCAAAGGGAAGAGATCGTCATACTCATTTGTCTCAGCAACAATAAAGATTACTGTACAATGTATAATGATAAAATCTTTGGGCTTCCCCTAGGATCTCACAATTGGTGTTTTGATGGTTTTGTTGTTATGATGTCTTTTTTGTAAGCTTACTATGGAATATTTTGTGTTTCTCTCACCTTCATTGTACCAATGCCGCAAACTTCAACTTACCGGTAAGACTTGTTCAATTTTCAATTAACCACTGTAAAAAAAACCTGTGTGTTAGCTGAGGTTTCAAGCTTAGCCCCTCGTCAGAGCAAATTGAGGGATTGCAGGCTATGGTTTAAACTGGAGATACAATACAATACATACTTAATTGACCACTCCCCATAGCTGAACAACAACAACAACTGTTAAAAATACCAACTGGCCGGAGGCAAACCAGTTGGCTACATGTATTTACAAGCGCACCAACCAGGTACTACCAGGAACAAATTCAACGACTGGTCAGAGCGGGTCTTGAACCCAGGATCTCTGGATCTCAAGCAAGCGCCCTAACCACTGGGCCAGTGTCACTGCCTCCTGATAGATGACAAGCATTGCTATTGGTGAAACCATGGTGATGGTGATCAGAAATTTATACATCAATGAATCAATTGTCTGAATGAAAATAGTCATTCCAGATTTTGTATTTCTGCATTACATGTATGTACCTTCAGTTGGCATTTTTGGAATTTCTGAGGTTTAATTAGCCGTGCATAAGCTAAATTTTTAATTAAAAGAGTTAAAACAAAATTAATTATATACCATTCTTAAAGTTCTCACCTTTGCAGTTCTAATGTCCTTTTCCTTTAAGGGTCTAATTAGCTTGTTCTGCAATCATATTTCTGTGTTAAACTCGCACACAAGCTGCAGTAAAATATTAGAAAAAAAATTCATAATTTGATAACTAAAGGACCTGGATTAAAATTTTAGTAACATCGTGAAGTACACCAAAACACTGTCTCACAAACCTCCCTCCTTCCTTAAAACAAAATTAATTATATACCATTCTTAAAGTTCTCACCTTTGCAGTTCTAATGTCCTTTTCCTTTAAGGGTCTAATTAGCTTGTTCTGCAATCATATTTCTGTGTTAAACTCGCACACAAGCTGCAGTAAAATATTAGAAAAAAATTCATAATTTGATAACTAAAGGACCTGGATTAAAATTTTAGTAACATCGTGAAGTACACCAAAACACTGTCTCACAAACCTCCCTCCTTCCTTAAATTAAGTATTTTACTTAACATGTTCCTTGGCCTTTCTTGCTGTATTTACAGCATAATTTAGTACATTAAAAAAGGGAGTACTCGCTGCATGAAATTGTAAACCAGTTAGGGCTGATGGAACAAGACATCCAAAAAGTGAATATTTATTTTGAAACAAACAAAACCAGTGTTACAAGACCAATACTATGTGCTAACATTGTCGTGTATTTGGTTCCAGACCTCTTGTTTTGGGGCCTGTGCATTGACACCTAGGTTTTTCAAATGGCGGGCTTTTACATGTACATGTAGTTGTTTACAGCTTTCAGCTCCGAAATAGTACAAACACCTTATACGTAAGTTGAGGAAAGACGTCTAGTGCAAATTAATTTCATTTGGGGGGAGGGGGTTGTCCAAATATCTTCAACACACCAGGCAGTCGCAAAATCCATTTACCGGTATTTTGCAAAGTGTATACCATGAACTATACATTACCTTGATGAATGTTTGGTACACTTTTGAAGCTTTCATGTAAATCAGTTTTTATACCAACAAACAGACTAAATCAGTTACAAATTTAAAGCATTTAATTCTGTTTCTTAATGTTGCAATGCAAAGAAGCTTAAAGACAAGAAAACAACAAACAAACACAAGGGTTAACATACAATGTATTTTGAGTGTGTCTCATTTATAAATTGAACGAGCTGTTAGAAAATGCACCCTAATGTATAGACAATCATTCAGGTTGGTGACAGTTTCCCTGACAAATTTAACTTTAAACAGTGTCTTCTCTTCCAAAATGTCTGTTTAACGTGTCAGTCAAACATGGCATCTTACAACTTAATGAACTGCTCTGTCAGACATATTAGTACATGTAATATGTATGTTTGGCCCCCTAAATAACAGTAACTCCATGTGCCAAGCGATTCTAAAGGCCTTAATATACAGTTGTATAATTTGCTTTTGAAACTTGTAGTTTATTCCATGAACATTTGAAAAAGAAACATTGTAATTTAGTAGCAACATTACATAGATTTTTGGCCATCCACTTCTGGTGCAAAGAAAAAAAGAAAGAGGAAACCTGTTTTCAATTTTGGATTTTAAATAATTTAAGCCTTATTTATACTAATCAATAGCAAAACTACCGTATACGTATGACTATGTGTAGCTATCCACCCAGTGCTGATATTAGTCAGCAGAGAGCTGCTGGAGGAGAAAATCAAGCCATTTGCCCACAAAATTTGAACAAAGGCCCCTGTGAGCCAGTAATATTACATGTATTCTGAAGAAGAAAGAAACGAAAGAACATCTTAGGACAAGACTGCTGCCAAACGATCGCCTGAGGCACGTTACTTGCGAGCGTGGGCAACCAAATTTCTGAACGAGTAGTCCGAACGGGCGCTTAAAGATATGTCTTTTATCTTAAGAGGAATAAAGATTATTGTTATTATTATTATTGTTATTATAATTATTGTTATTATTATTATTATTATTATTATTATTATTATTATTATTATTATTAATGAACAAAGGCTCCTTAGAGCTATCCCATGGAGTAATTTTACATACAGTGTAATGTGCCAGGCATTTTTCTGTATCGATCGCTGGTTGATGACCAGGCTGGATGAGGGGGTTATGCACATAGGGAATATAATGATTCTTTTCATTGTACAGATTAGATGGTGAATTTAATTAATTTAATTTACAGTGTCCCATAATTAGTGCCCCAAATAATTATTCCAATCTCAATTAGTAAGTCTAACAAGGAATACTATTACACAGTACAGGGCTCGCAATAATTTCTGGAGAGATTCTCCGGACACGATAACCGGACAAATTCATTTTAGCTCGGTCACGTACCATTTCTGGATTGTCAAATTATATAAAATAAATAACTCTCGAAACAGGGGCCCATGAACCAAAACTGGCATTATATATTTCCAAAAAAGTTGTTGCTTAGAGCTTATAGCACTTTAAAGCACTCATTGTCAACAATAAAAGTAAATTACAGCAGCAAAATGAAAAGTGCGTGAACCCCGATGTCTGTTTTCAATGCCCGAATTGTAAACAATGGTTCCTGTTGCATTTCACCCAGGATTTCAGATCAAAGTTCTGCAAATGACAATACACAGCGACTTGCTACAACTGAAACAACAGAATAGCATGGAAATATTAATTCATTTCATTTTCAAAATGATCAAATGTGACCGGTCAACATGACCGGCATGACGAAAGGTTGACCGGTCAACTCCCAAATCAGTTCGGACATTGTCCGTTGACTGGCCATTATTTCGAGCCCTGCAGTATACTCTGTATAAATGAATGAAATGGTATATGAAAGGAATCACATATAATTATATTATATTGAACTGCGGATATGAAATCAAGTATAACAGTTGTGGGTTTCACTTGCTAATAGACCTCATTGTTTGTAAAGGAAATATCTTGCAAAGAGGACAAAATAAATAACCCCCCCTTCCCTCCCTCTGTCAAAAATCTTGAGAAAATTGGATGCCCCCTCAAAATCGCCTGACATCACGAACTGTTATTACACAATTATTGGATGAGGTTGAGCATGATATCATGAATTATCAAAACCGAGGTCTGTGTTATCTGCTGAAGCCGAAGGCTGAGGCAGATGACACAGACATGAGGTTTCGATAATTCATGATATCATGCGAAAACCGAATTCAATAATTGTCTTATTATATATTTTTCACATAATTCATCCTCAGAAACAGAAGCGAAGCGTTCAGCCATTTTGTTTCTGAGGAGAACACTCCAAGGGGCTTAGTAACCAGGCAGACGTTGAACTTGACATGATAAATGTACAATCAGATTTTTCATAGTGAGTCTGATGTATAATAATAATAATGATTATGCCAACCAAAACCTAATTGGCTGTTGAAATAATGCCCTCTTTTGTTCCGTGGTTGGAAAATTGAATATCAAAAGAAATCTGCAGTTGTCATACACCTATAAAGCGGTGTACTACCCGTAAGTTGTACAGTGTATGTTAGACTTGGCGGCTAAACTGCAGAATACTCCACAACTTATTTGCAATTCACTGAATAAGAATAAGCTCTATTGTATTCTGACTCGTTCTTCAATTGCAAAGAATGCCGCCTAGGGGAAACAATAGTGGTGAGGTGTTGTGAGGTGTTGTGGGGTATTCTGCAATTGATCTGACTTGGCCTACATCTGAAAAGAATAATATTACAAACCCGTGTCACAGCGTTTTGTGTTCCCCCGTGTTATCTGTTCCCACAAACACTGAGCACTAGTGCTGTGTGTTCCCCTTTGTCACGGAGCACCCGGCCCAAAAACAATATACGAATTAAAATAAAAATAATAATAATAAATAGCAACTTAAAGTTGACTTACCGGTTGTCTGGAGAGACCACTCGTGTCGGCGAAATCTCAACCGTTACGTTCCCCAAATTTAACAGACTAAGGCTCACAATCGGGAGCATGGTCTGTTAATCACATACTGCCACAGTACATCCTTCGCTGTGTACCGGCGTGCTTCTAAAAAGACCGATAACAACCAACCGAAGTTCCTTCCGCCATTTTGTTAAGAAGAGTTGTGTTCTGTGAAGCCTGGGGCGAGTTCATGAACCCGCGGGAGAATGCTCCTCACCAAATGGCGGCGAGAAAGAAAGAAATGAGTTGTTCTATCTTTTTCGAAGCAGTCCGATCCACAAAAAAGGAAGTGGCAATTTGTGATTAATAAACCTTGCGCCCGAGCCTGATCGGAGTGTAAAACGGTAGATATTTCGCCAACACGAATGGTCTATGAGATGTTCCATTTATGATCCACTCCCGGGATTTTTTGACGGAACCCTTTGAAAAACCTTTCCTACCCCTTCACCCTTTTGTCGGTGCCTCTGAAAGTCGAATTTTGATGGGCCTCATCCATCCATACGGAGGTGGAAGCGGGATGAGGGGGGGGGGGGGGAGGGAGGCAGGGGGAGAGCTAGTCAGTGTTTCCGGGTCACTCCGGAAGTCCGAATCACCTAACTCGTCAGCGTAACGGCGAACAAATTACGTGGTTTCCTAATTGAAATTACAGCTTCAAAAAAATAGCCGTTGAGCTTTTGATCAAAGGAAAGCCAGTAAAAAAGATTTGTAATTCGTGCTGCTCCTCGCCCAAATTGTACGACACGAACAAGATGGAATAAAGACGAAAGACTAACGAATGTGTTCTAATTCGGTGTGACGTTTTCGTCGTCGTCGCCGTCGTAAGCAACGACAAAGGCGACGGCAACGAGAGCGTCACAAACAATAGCTTTGCACGCCCTGCACGTGCGTTTTTCACTTTTGTTCTTTTCATTGCCGTCGTCTGCAAAACAACAACGTGAAATGGACAAATTTAAGGTTTCCTAAGGGACGTCAGCATGTGAAAATCAATTTTCATTCCCCCCCCCCCCCCCGTAAATTAAGCGCCGTTCCGACCAGTGTCCTTTTTTGTCCTTGCTTAAGTTCTCTATTTGTTCTTTTGCGTTGCAAAATTGAAGATGCTAAGGATCAACAACAGAAAGACAAGATAACTGAAATTAGGTTTACTCCATTCTTTTTTTATTGATCTTTTTTTACTCAGCCAGGGTGCTCATATATTAACAACAAAACGGCAACAGCCACCCCACTGACAACGGCATGAAATTAAAATACAACGTACTACGTACTTAGCGCTTAGTAATCGATGATTGCAAGCTTTTCAGGGTGTGTAAATCCGCTGGTAGGAATGGCATGGATGTTTGGGAGGAAATTTACAAATTTATTCTCATCTGCTTTCGTACTCCAAGTATCCTTAAATTTGACAATTTCAGGTCGTTATTGCGAAGAGAGATTAAATAAATATTCAATGTTATTGTGCGTCTGTTCAGTAATAGATCACAGGTGACTTCAAAATGTGGTAAGAATAAAAAAAAAAGGGGCCCGAGTGTGTCTCCATGATGTTCCTACCACACTTTGATGTCTTCTGTGATCTGTTTAACAAATAGATTCCATGTTGCCGTGCGTCTTGTTAATTAATAGATCACAGATGACGTCAAAATGTGGTAAGAACAAAAAAGTGGCACACGAGGCGATAGCCGAGTGTGTCACTGATGTTCTAGCGATAGCTACAACATATTGCAATCGCTTGCACGGGTCCCGCGAAGTTCTTGAACTTGGGCGAGCGCACTGAATGCCACTTGTAAGTCAGGAGCCCATTACTAGGTACCTCCATATGCAGTAGATCTTTGAGTCAACCTTTGCGCGTATCTTTCTATTTTTAGAACGAACCTTGAGCAGGAGACTCGCATTTACATAAATTTACATCAATTTGCAATTGCGCGATTTAAATACAGTTTTACTGCTTTATTTGTTTTCGTTAGACAATGACTTTACTCTGATTGGACTTTTAAAACAGTGTGTGCAGAGCCGAGGAACTCGTGGCGTTCTAAAAATAAAAAGATACGCGCAAAGGTTGACTCATAAGGACGTGTATGAGAGAGGCAAGCTCCTAGTCATGGGCTCCTGGTAAGAATGGAATTGTAATGCTCATGCGTCTGTCTTGCTGGTTTTTTTTTTCCTTTGGTCGTCTGTTAAAATTTGAGCATGCGCTTCATTAGACGAGAGATTAAAAAGATCAACAGAACTACTAAATGCTTCATAATGCATGACGGTGTCCACTGGCATCCAATGGCTCTCACTTTAGTCTCTAAATACAGCTTAGAGTCCCATCAAAAGTCCTGATAAATTGCATTAGAACGAGGTCCGATTATTGGGAAGAAAATTGTAGTATATTCATCTGGAGGACTTCAGCCAGGTGATCGTCGAGGAAGAAAAATCCAACAATGGATAACCTTAGAACAACATAACATACATTAGGCGTGCGTTGATGTTTACAGGTGAAATATAAATTCCATCCCAGTTGCCGAGTTCTCGGTCACGGAAACCGAGATCTCGCAACTGGGCCAACAGTCGTTCAACCATTCACATAACAAACTTTTAACGGAGGATTTACAGTGGCGTGGCGAGGTGCATTCTTCTACTTCTTCGATTTTGTCTTGTTCGTCGTCTTTCTCAATGAATGAATGAAATGTTTTCTTTGTTCGTGAGCGTGATTCATCACGTCTTTTTCCACATGCGCTTGCACAGATCGTGTCTTCTTTTCAATGGGTTTACTGTCATGGGTTTGCCCGCCCACTAACCGAGCAAGAAGATAAGGACGGTTTCTTCGCACCTAACTCATATTTGTGACTATATTGTAGAAGGGGCACGAGCACGTGAATTTTCTTATGGTGCAGCTATAGATACTTAGCGACGGGCAAAAAGGATTACTGATTGTGGTGACCGATGCTATATCACAAGTGTTCCTTAGCCGTGAAAAATACAAGCACTATTCAATTTCTTGTTATCATAGTTTTCTCTATCGTCTTTCTCGATATGAAAACGTGTACAGAGAAAGGCAGCAAGAATGATCTTGGAAACTGACAGTGACTATGAAACTTGTTCTTCAACAGAGACGGTTTATGGCTGATGCAACGTTTTATGTAAGGTTTAAATGGACTTGGTCATTATTGATTTTCATAACGGTAGTGATTATTGCATTCTTAGAGGTTTCGACCGTTGAATTTAAGGGAAAATTTCACAAGGACCTCCATTTTAAATTTTCATTTTCAAATAGAATTGTAGTTGTAGTAGTACTTTATTTATCCACATTACACTTGTGAGTACAAGACTCGGTCAAATATGAACGTGCTAAATAATTAAGAAAATATAAGTAAAAGCGTACATATGTATCAAATACTACGGTTAGGTAGTATACTATTCATAAAATACTACCCTAGGCAATGTATTAAGAATGAAGTGAAAGTGCAACATGTACAATTTAAGGACGGTGCCTACTAATTAAAGATATTTTTTCCCCGGTATGTGATTATGCAGGAAATGTAGATCTCAACAGGTGTAATGGAAATCCAAAAAGAAAATTGGGGGTAACCACGCATTTTTCAAAGATAATTCATGAATAATATTTGTAAAAAGCTCTGAAATACAAAGCAATGTATGGTGTTTTTTCTCAAATTGAAGCTTAATTATCTCTCAAAAATGCATGGCTACCCACAATTTTCTTTTTGGACACCAAGAGTACTTACTAAGACCTACTTTCTCCGGATAGTTTTAAACCTCGCAAAAATATCCCAGTATTAGTAAGCATCGGCGATAGGAAATCCGAGTATCTGGAGATGCGCAGAACGTATGCGCAATAACAATAATAGGCACCGTCCTTAAAATACGCAGAGATTACAGCAGCACTTGACCTCGGTAGTCAAGTGAACATTGTGTAGTAAAATTTTAAAGATGCTTAGAGAGGACGCTCTTCTTGCTTGCTCAGGTAGATTGTTCCGTAAGTGTAAAGTGATGTAGCGATAGGACCTGTCCATGTACTTTCGAAGCTAGGCGGAATAAGCTTTCAATATCCCGCGAGGTAATAATTGTTCCGACGCAATGAAAACAGCTCCTGAATATAGTTTGGCTCCGTATATCTACGATGCTCCAGGGACTTATTGATAATTAACTTGAGTTGACTAAGGAAAATTCAAAAGCGTTCTGATAGCGAACTGATTAGTAATTTCCAGATTGTTAGGGCATCCAGTGGAAATCCAGGTGGAAGTCCAAATGGAAGTCCAGCTAAAACTGGCGCACAGTATTCCAGTTGTGGCAAGATGAAGGCCTTGTAAATATTGATCATCACTACAGCAGGTATAAGTTTGCGTTTTACTCTCCTAAGAGCAGCAACTTTAGCACTGACTTTACCATGCACATATATATTTAACATGGTATTTGTTAAGATAGGAACTGTCAATGATTACACCTAACGCAGTTCTATATTCTTAACATCCAATGGTGGTCTGGTACGATCTGGAAAAAGCTGGAAATACGATGGATTATCGCTATATGACAACAGTTTGGTTATAGCCTCATTTACTGTTAAATAGTTACACTCAAACCATGACTGCATGAAGTACATCAAAGTTGTTCTGTGAATTGAACTCTAAAATATTTGGATTAGGGTTTGCTAAATACTGCGTTGTATCGTCAGAATAAAGCCTCATGCAAGTTAGCATCAACAACAAAATATGTGAGATCATTAAAAAAACAAGATAAAAAGTGGCCCCAAGATAGACCCTTAAGGAACTCCAAGTTTAATTGTTTTCCAAGTAGGGGATTTCCAAATCTTGACACGTTGCCTTCTTCTGTACAGATATGAGCAAACTAGACATAACGCCCTTTGAGAAAATCCATAGTATCTCAACTTTGAAAGAAGTAGGCTATATGACAGAGTCGAATGCCTTTCACAAGTCTACTGCGATGGCGACTTCAATGTTCCTTGTTATCTATAGAAGCTCTGAAATCTTCAGGCATTTCAAGAGGAGCAGTTTTACAAGAGTGACCCTCTGAGGAAACCAGATAATCTATCGCTGAGCATTTAATTAGAAAAGACCAGCATCTGATCATGTTGAACTCTTTCAAAGATCTTAGATATTAAAGCATGTCAGAACAGACATTTGACGATTTATCGGTTTTGTCGTCAGAACTTTCCTTCTTATAGAGAGGGCTGAAATTGCTATGACTTGGCCACACATTAGCTGCTATGCAGTGGTTAATCAGGTTGGTAAGAGCCTCTGGTGACACTGCAAGGACCCGGCGTGATATATTATCGGATCCAGAGGTCTTATTGAGATTCAAATAATCTAGTAGTTTCTTGACATAGTCCACTTAAAGTCTACGCTTGAAAAGAAGAATTACACGAGATTACCTCTCAGTCTAATTTCATTAGTAATTTGATTAACACTGGCATGGTTTGCAAAGTCTCTCTCACATAGATTTTGTATGTTTGCAGCTACACTATCTGTAAAGTACTTGTTGAATACATTGGCAACTTCTGTGCTTCAGTGTTGTCTGGAAAAGTTTACCTTTCAATGTTCGTTCCAGCTGTTACCAAGTTTCATCGTTAAACGAAACTCATCAGGAAATTCCAAGGTTAACGGGGAACTTATGTAACTACTTAGAAGTTTGCTTTTTTTTAACTGTTTGATTTTATTTTCCTTTCATTAGTACACATTTGCAGAATATTGTTACTTTCGGTGGTTCGCCCATGTATGGAGTCTATGGTTCTCTTGCGATTTCCTCCAATGGCTCTTCTACATTTCTTTATCTTGTTTTGGTTTTTTCCTGTCAATATTTTTAGAATATTTATTTATCATATATTTGTTATAGTATCTGTTACACAAAATAATCCCTCATGAGCTTTGAACTGTAATAAATAAATAAAAAGATAACACAGCAACACATGGGTGGCAACTTGGACAATGTGTCATATAGGTGAAACAAGTTAGCTTTCATTCTTTCGCCCAGTTGAGCGACTGCAGTCGTATCATCGTTGCACTTCGTTTTAACTTGTGGGTTTTTACAAGTGAATTTGATTTGAAATACTCTCTACGATAGTGAAGTGTCCCTTAAACCTACACCCTTTGAAACTGTGTTTTCGTTTAGTTTTAAAGGCGTTTATCCTTGGCAAAAAATCGGGAGGCACCCATTTCAATTAATGACCTCGCGCGGCGTTAATCAGTTAAAAAGTGAAAAAATATATAATCACCTGGATAATTGTACCAAGTTTTCCTCCTCCAATAATATTACCCAAGTTATCAAACACTATTGCCAAGCATCCTGTTCTTTAAAAGATCTTATTAGACTCTTTTTATTAAGTGTTATTAAGGACACAACTGAATTATTTAAGACGGCCGTGCCCAGTAAATTTCAAAGTTGTAAGCGATTCTAATAATTCTTTTTTCCCGATGCAAACACTCTTTAAACAATTTTCATTTAAAGCAGTTTTTGCCACGGCTTAAAGTTATTTCAGATAGGAATGGAGATTCGTCTCCGCTTAACGTCAACTGGACACTGATGCCGCGAGCTTTCTTCCTTGTTCGACGAGATGTCAAAACAACTAACCTTGTTCGGATCTACTGTGAAAGAAACTAAACGTGCAGGATACCTGATCTACAAAGACCCAATATCTAAGTATGAAAAGTTTATCCCGCGTTTTTTTCAGTGAAACAAAGGTCAAGGTCTTGCAAAGGATAGTGTTGTTCGATCAGCCAAAGAAAAATAGCGAGAGCTTAAGGATACAGTAAAGAAGTTCACAATGTTAAATGTAGAATTAACGGTGACTAAGGACATTCTTTTCTTTAGCCTGAAAAGTCAGTCGGGGAAGGCTGAGGGCGGGAGACGACTGACATTTCAGGCTATCTTTTCTTGTTAAACTTGTCCTTCTTTCTCTTCAAATTTTGACACGCGTTCTAAAAATGTGTCAGTTTGCTACTGTTCAAAAGTGCACCGCACTTACGTCCACGGCCTTACCCCCTCCCCTCCTAAACGTCCAGTTGACGTTAAGCGGGGACAAAGTGAATATGTCGACGGCCCCTAAAAATGGCTTTTACTCCACATACAGTGGGATATTTGCATTGAGAAAAAGCAATTGCAGCTTGCTACAAACAAAACGAAACGATAACATGTTACGTCACTACTTTTCCAGTCTCTAAGACATAAGAAACGAACTCAAAGCAGTCAATCAAAAGGTCACGAAAACCTTAATCCGAAGGCAGGGACACTATTTTCTGAAGCCTCCAGGATGCCACATTTTTTCCACCCGTTTTCGATGATTGATTCCTATTTTAATTGCGTGCGTGCAAACAAGAAACAACAGCAATTAGATAAATTTCAGTCTCACAGTTCAGGATTTAAAACCCTTTCCGGAAGAACCTTGACCATGAAGAATGAAGCAGAAAAGCTGAGACAAAAATCTTTTTTTCAAATAATTCTTCAATGTCACATTTTCAATTTCTTTTCACCTGAAGACTGTGCAGAGTTGAGTACAAAATAAATGTAAATTGCCAGACAACTGAGATGCGACTTCAGTAAACAATGTGATGCATCCACTAAAACGCCATTCGCATTGCAACGACTTTCGACGCCATTGCAGGTTAAGATAAATATTCTGTGTCCACAGGACAAAATTTACCCATTTCTACTACCCACATACACTGTACTCAGTTACTCAAGTACAGAGTCGAAAGTACCATAACCGGACAGGGAAAATGACCCTAGCCTGTATACCGATCCCTTTTCCTTATAATGGTTTATCTTCATGAATTTACTTAGGGTGGAAAGAGACAGGGGCAACAATAAAATCTTAAAATTAATTAAGGTTATATTAACCTTAAGGTTTTCAGAAAGCAGTCTCCAAAACATGGTCAGCTCTAAACGAGAGAGAAAATGAATTTTACTTGACGTAAAATACATTTGAAAATTCATACCACTGAGTCAATGATCCTGCCATGAACTTGTTGACATCAGCAAAAAGAGATGAACAAGTAGTTCTTCTGCTTTTCCGCACAAGCTAAAAAGCTGGCAAAGAGTTGTTCATATTAACTGAGGGTTCTCATGATGTAGCTTCACTGGTTTAGCAGGTTTCAATAAGCAAATTATCTCTGCGACAGCACCTCCTCCAACCACGTACAGTCAATTCATCTCCACTCTGTAGGCACATCAGAAGGCCTTGCAACTGCAACAGATCAAAATATTTTGTATCAGTTAATTTTTTCAAATGTATTTATGTACATTTTATAATTTTTCATATAAAAAATGGTCTGCGCCCGAAATTAACCTAATACTGTATTTCTAATAATAATAATTATCATAATTATCATAATTATCATAATAATTACACTAATAATTATAATGATAATTATTATAAATACATTAATTATAATAATTATAATAATTTTTTTTTGAGGGGGGGCAACCACATTCCCAGGGCTTCTCCCTCAGGTGGGGGCGGGGCGGTAGGGAAAGCCCCGCCCCCAAATGAGGGAGAAGCCCTGGGAACGAGGTTGCGAGGCGAGGGGACAGGGGAATCTTGACCAGTGTTACACAGCATTATTGATTGCCGTCTTTACCTAAGTTATAAGTACTAAAACAAAAATAAGACGCAAACGGCGGCGTGACAAAAATAAACAAGCGCATTCTTTGAAATTACTCACTTGACGTTTCGTATGCTTCGACATGCATCCTCAGAAGTGACTGTTAACTAATTGTTAACTTATTAATAAATCATTATTAATTAATCATTAGTTACTTATTAGTTGAAATTTGTAGTTAACAGTCACTTCTGAGGATGTATATCGAAAGCTATGAAACGTCCAGCAAATAATTACAAAGAATGGGTTTGCTTATGTTTGTCACCACTGCTTTTTTTATTTTTCTTTGTCTTGCGCACTAACTTGATGTTGCTTTGCGATCACTTCTCTGACAGCCATGAGCTTGGTTATCGTTGTTATGCCATTCGTGTTCTCCTCATTCTTTTTCGTCTTTCTCTTGTTTGTCTTCTTCCTCATCGTCGTCCCGTGTTGTTTTCCTTATTCGTAAGCGTAATGCATCCCGTCGTTTGTCCAAAGGCGCTTGCAGACATCGTGTCTTCTTTACAGTGGCTTTACTTGCCGGGATTTTGCCTGCCCACCAACCGCGCAAGTAGATAAGGACGGTTTCTTGGTAGTTAATTCGCATTTGTAAGTATAGTCTAGAAAAACAACAGATCAAATGGCTAGCACATTGTGTCAGAATGAAAAATGATGCACTTCAAAAACTCTCTCTCTTTATGACTACAACGAAGAAAAACTACAAATCAGTATGGGCAAGAATCGCGTCAAGATTGGGAATGGACCGGCAGTAGTTTTGGAAATTAGCCCCAGATAAACCGAGCTTCGATCACTATATCAAATCAAATTCCAAAGATAAGTAGTTTTAGGGATACCCGTCTCAGTAATTTTAGCCGCGATAAGAAATAAAGGCCCCCGGAATTTTAGTGATAACGGGATGACTAAAACTCCCATAAACTTTAAAGAGGATAACCTCAAGATCCTCCTTTAATTTCAAGATAATTTGAATGGGAATAAAGTATTATTATTAGTAGTAAACTCAGTTGACCGAATTGTGAGCACCAACTCGAACAATTTAAGGAGTGTGTACGCGCATTTCAGCCGACAAGATAACCTGCATGGAGATTGTAAGCTCTTGTAAGATGCGGCTATCTGTGTTTTACCTGATGTATTGTAGTAGGATGTGGTTGTGTTTCTGATTTTAAAGGTTTTGCGGAAGTGCTAAATAGAAAGACCAAACTGAACACAACTTAGGAATGTTACTTTCTTAAGATCTTTAACGGACTGTGAACAATATTGACGGAATCTATCCTATGAGGAATCACATGAGCTCGCAGGACAAAGCACTAAACTGCGCCACGTAGCATAGCACATGCTTCAGTAGAATATCCCGCAAACCTTAACCTTAAGGTATCCAGAAAGCGGTTTCCAAAAATTCAAAACATGATCTGCTTCAAGCGAGGAAAAACGTGAATGCTTCCGAAGTTTGAAATTGTTCTTTTTAGAAGAAAAATGAACGTATAAACCACTTGAACTGAATTTAAATTCTTACCGTTGAGGGAATCCTGCCATGGACGTCTTTACCACAAACAGACACGAACCAAGTATTTCACTTCTTCCAGTTCTGCTTGTCCACAAAAGATAAAAAGCTCGCAAAGAGTTGCTCATATAAACTGCGAGTTGCTAGGATGTAGCGTCACGAGTTTAACAGGCTTCAAACTGCAAATTCTAGACAGCACTTTCTCAGGCAACACGTCCCTACACTGTATATGCACATCAGAACGCCTTCTAACTGAAACACGAGGAAAGAAGGGGTTAGGGGTTGGAGTTACGTTAACACCAATCACTTATTATAACTTTATCGGTTTCAAAGTAAGACACCATGTACAGAGGAGAGAAAGACCCAACTGAACAAAACTCTAGGAATTTCACTTTGTGACTGGCACTAGGCAGTGATAGAGGAATTTTACTACGCCTTTACAGCGTGGCTAAAGGACGTATTTTATTTACACTCTTTGACGAATTACCCACCCCCAAAAAATCAATACTTTTTCAAGATTTAGACGATAAAATCATTTTTAAATACAGAGTTGAAAATACCATAACCGCATAGGGAAAATGACTTATCTCTTTTCCTTATAATGATTTATCTACATGTATTTAGTTTAGGGTGGGAAGAGACAGTGGTGACGTCAAAGGCCCATGGCCATTAATAAGGTTAAGTTAACTTTAAGGTATCCAGGAAGCGGTCTCCTTTGGTCAGCTATAAACGATATGGGCATGAATTTATCAGAAGTTTGAACTGGTTCTATTTTTAAGACTAATACGTAAGCTAAGCAGTGACAAAGGAATTGCACTATGCCACTACGCTCCGGAAGATATTTCATTTACACTGAAAAGGATGGAATAACCGGATAGGGAAAATAGCTTTAACCTTACCCTAACCCCTTATACATTCTTGTCTGCTATGACAGTTAGAAGGCATTCTGATGTGCATACAGTGTAGGGACGAGTTGACTGTGCCTGGAGGAAGTGCTGTTTTGACCTCTAGAAGGTAACTTACGTATTTGTCTTATAAAAAGGAACAAGTTAAAACTTCTGATGAATTCACATCATCATTGATTCTAGCTGACCATGTTTTGGAGACTGCTTTCTGAAAACCTTAAGGTTAACTTAATCTTATTATTGGAATTTTGACGTCGTTCCTGTCTCTTCTTATCTTAAACTAAGTACATGTAGATAAATGGTTATAGGGAAAAGGGATAAGCATTAACTTTACCATTTTGAAAGCAAGACACCAGTGTATGTAAAGTGGAGACAAAGACCCAACTGAACATAAGTTTAGGAATTATGTCACTTTCTTAACAACGCAAACAGATTATGACTAGCACGCATGACAAAGTGCTAAATAAGCAGTGAAAAAGGAATTAAACTACGGCACTACGTTCCGGAAGATATTTTATTTACACTCTTAAGCTTTAACAATTACCCACCCAATAAAAGCAATCCACTTTCAAGATTTGGACGGTAAAATAATATTTAAGTACAGAGTCGAAAGTACTATAACCGGATAGGGAAAATGACTTCTAGCCTATATACCATCCCTTTTCCTTATAATGGTTTATCTTCATGAATTTACTTAGGGTGGAAAGAGACAGGGGCGACGATAAAATCTTAAAATTAAGGTTATCTTAAGCTTAAGGTTTTCAGAAAGCGGTCTCCAAAACATGGTCAGCTCTAAACGAGAGAGAAAATGAATTTTACTTGACGTAAAATACATTTGAAAATTCTTACCACTGAGTCAATGATCCTGCCATGAACTTGTTGACATCAGCAAAAAGAGATGAACAAGTAGTTCTTCTGCTTGTCCGCACAAGCTAAAAAGCTGGCAAAGAGTTGTTCATATTAACTGAGGGTTCTCATGATGTAGCTTCACTGGTTTAGCAGGTTTCAATAAGCAAATTATCCCTGGGACAGCACCTCCTCCAACCACGTACAGTCAACTCATCTCCACACTGTAGGCACATCAGAACGCCTTGCAACTGCAACAGATTAAAATATTTTGTATCAGTTAATTTTTTAACATTTATTTATGTACATTTTATAATTTTTCATACAAAAAATGGTCTGCGCCCGAAATTAACCTAATACTGTTTTTAATAATAATAATAATAATTATCATAATTATCATAATTAGAATAATAATTATACTAATAATTATAATGGTAATTATTATAAATACATTAATTATAATAATTATAATATATTTTTTTTGAGGGGGGGCAACCTCATTCCCAGGGCTTCTCCCTCAGGTGGGGGCGGGGCGGTAGGGAAAGCCCCGCCCCCAAATGAGGGAGAAGCCCTGGGAACGAGGTTGCGAGGCGAGGGGACAGGGGAATCTTGACCAGTGTTACACGGCATTATTGATTGCCGTCTTTACCTAAGTTATAAGTACTACAACAAAAATAAGACGCAAACGGCGGCGTGACAAACATAAACAAGCGCACTGTTTGAAATTACTCACTTGACGTTTCGTGTGCTTCGACATGCATCCTCAGAAGTGACTGTTAACTAATTGTTAAATTATTAATAAATCATTATTAATTAATCATTAGTTACTTATTAGTTCAAATTTGTAGTTAACAGTCACTTCTGAGGATGTATATCGAAAGCTATGAAACGTCCAGCAAATAATTACAAAGAATGGGCTTGCTTATGTTTGTCACCACTGCTTTTTTTATTTTTCTTTGTCTTGCGCACTAACTTGATGTTGCTTTGCGATCACTTCTCTGACAGCCATGAGCTTGGCTATCGTTGTTTTGCCATTCGTGTTCTCCTCATTCCTTTTCGTCTTTCTCTTGTTTCTCTTCTTCCTCATCGTCGTCCTGTGATGTTTTCCTTATTCGTAAGCGTAATGCATCCCGTCGTTTGTCCAAAGGCGCTTGCAGACATCGTGTCTTCTTTACAGTGGCTTTACTTGCCGGGATTTTGCCCGCCCACCAACCGCGCAAGTAGATAAGGACGGTTTCTTGGTAGTTAATTCGCATTTGTAAGTATAGTCTAGAAAAACAACAGATCAAATGGCTAGCACATTGTGTCAGAATGGAAAATGATGCACTTCAAAAATTCTCTCTCTTTATGACTACAACGAAGAAAAACTACAAATCAGTATGGGCAAGAATCGAGTCAAGATTGGGAATGGATCGGCAGCAGTTTTGGAAATTAGCCCGAGATAAACCGAGCTTCAATCACTATATCAACTCAAATTCCAAAGATAAGTAGTTTTAGGGATACCCGTCTCAGTAATTTTAGCCGCGATGAGGGATAACTGCCCCCGGAATTTTAGTGATAAGGGGATGACTAAAACTCCCATATAACAGGGCCTCTTTAATATTATATATAACTTTGTTATTTTTTGTTTGTTAATTTTTATTACGGGAAACTTTAAAGAGGATAGCCTCAAGACCCTCCTTTAATTTCAAGATAATTTGAATGGGAATAAAGTATTATTATTAGTAGTAAACTCAGTTGACCGAATTGTGAGCACCAACTCGAACAATTTAAGGAGTGTGTACGCGCATTTCAGCCGACAAGATAACCTGCATGGAGATTGTAAGCTCTTGTAAGATGCGGCTATCTGTGTTTTACCTGATGTATTGTAGTAGGATGTGGTTGTGTTTCTGATTTTAAAGGTTTTGCGGAAGTGCTAAATAGAAAGACCAAACTGAACACAACTTAGGAATGTTACTTTCTTAAGATCTTTAACGGACTGTAAACAATATTGACGGAATCTATCCTATGAGGAATCACATGAGCTCGCAGGACAAAGCACTAAACTGCACCACGTAGCATAGCATATGCTTCAGTAGAATATCCCGCAAACCTTAACCTTAAGGTATCCAGAAAGCGGTTTCCAAAAATTCAAAACATGATCTGCTCCAAGCGAGGAAAAACGTGAATGCTTGCGAAGTTTCAAATTGTTCTTTTTAGAAGAAAAATGAACGTATAAACCACTTGAACTGAATTTAAATTCTTACCGTTGAGGGAATCCTGCCATGGACGTCTTTACCACAAACAGAGACGAACCAAGTATTTCACTTCTTCCAGTTCTGCTTGTCCACAAAAGATAAAAGGCTCGCAAAGAGTTGCTCATATAAACTGCGAGTTGCTAGGATGTAGCGTCACGAGTTTAACAGGCTTCAAACTGCAAATTCTAGACAGCACTTTCTCAGGCAACACGTCCCTACACTGTATATGCACATCAGAACGCCTTCTAACTGAAACACGAGGAAAGAAGGGGTTAGGGGTTGGAGTTACGTTAACACCAATCACTTATTATAACTTTATCGGTTTCAAAGTAAGACACCATGTACAGAGGAGAGAAAGACCCAACTGAACAAAACTCTAGGAATTTCACTTTGTGACTGGCACTAGGCAGTGATAGAGGAATTTTACTACGCCTTTACAGCGTGGCTAAAGGACGTATTTTATTTACACTCTTTGACGAATTACCCACCCCCAAAAAATCAATACTTTTTCAAGATTTAGACGATAAAATCATTTTTAAATACAGAGTTGAAAATACCATAACCGCATAGGGAAAATGACTTATCTCTTTTCCTTATAATGATTTATCTACATGTATTTAGTTTAGGGTGGGAAGAGACAGTGGTGACGTCAAAGGCCCATGGCCATTAATAAGGTTAAGTTAACTTTAAGGTATCCAGGAAGCGGTCTCCTTTGGTCAGCTATAAACGATATGGGCATGAATTTATCAGAAGTTTGAACTGGTTCTATTTTTAAGACTAATACGTAAGCTAAGCAGTGACAGAGGAATTGCACTATGCCACTACGCTCCGGAAGATATTTCATTTACACTGAAAAGGATGGAATAACCGGATAGGGAAAATAGCTTTAACCTTACCCTAACCCCTTATACATTCTTGTCTGCTATGACAGTTAGAAGGCATTCTGATGTGCATACAGTGTAGGGACGAGTTGACTGTGCCTGGAGGAAGTGCTGTTTTGACCTCTAGAAGGTAACTTACGTATTTGTCTTATAAAAAGGAACAAGTTAAAACTTCTGATGAATTCACATCATTATTGATTCTAGCTGACCATGTTTTGGAGACTGCTTTCTGAAAACCTTAAGGTTAACTTAATCTTATTATTGGAATTTTGACGTCGTTCCTGTCTCTTCTTATCTTAAACTAAGTACATGTAGATAAATGGTTATAGGGAAAAGGGATAAGCATTAACTTTACCATTTTGAAAGCAAGACACCAGTGTATGTAAAGTGGAGACAAAGACCCAACTGAACATAAGTTTAGGAATTATGTCACTTTCTTAACAACGCAAACAGATTATGACTAGCACGCATGACAAAGTGCTAAATAAGCAGTGAAAAAGGAATTAAACTACGGCACTACGTTCCGGAAGATATTTTATTTACACTCTTAAGCTTTAACAATTACCCACCCAATAAAAGCAATCCACTTTCAAGATTTGGACGGTAAAATAATATTTAAGTACAGAGTCGAAAGTACTATAACCGGATAGGGAAAATGACTTCTAGCCTATATACCCATCCCTTTTCCTTATAATGGTTTATCTTCATGAATTTACTTAGGGTGGAAAGAGACAGGGGCGACGATAAAATCTTAAAATTAAGGTTATCTTAAGCTTAAGGTTTTCAGAAAGCGGTCTCCAAAACATGGTCAGCTCTAAACGAGAGAGAAAATGAATTTTACTTGACGTAAAATACATTTGAAAATTCTTACCACTGAGTCAATGATCCTGCCATGAACTTGTTGACATCAGCAAAAAGAGATGAACAAGTAGTTCTTCTGCTTGTCCGCACAAGCTAAAAAGCTGGCAAAGAGTTGTTCATATTAACTGAGGGTTCTCATGATGTAGCTTCACTGGTTTAGCAGGTTTCAATAAGCAAATTATCCCTGGGACAGCACCTCCTCCAACCACGTACAGTCAACTCATCTCCACACTGTAGGCACATCAGAACGCCTTGCAACTGCAACAGATTAAAATATTTTGTATCAGTTAATTTTTTAACATTTATTTATGTACATTTTATAATTTTTCATACAAAAAATGGTCTGCGCCCGAAATTAACCTAATACTGTTTTTAATAATAATAATAATAATTATCATAATTATCATAATTAGAATAATAATTATACTAATAATTATAATGGTAATTATTATAAATACATTAATTATAATAATTATAATATATTTTTTTTGAGGGGGGGCAACCTCATTCCCAGGGCTTCTCCCTCAGGTGGGGGCGGGGCGGTAGGGAAAGCCCCGCCCCCAAATGAGGGAGAAGCCCTGGGAACGAGGTTGCGAGGCGAGGGGACAGGGGAATCTTGACCAGTGTTACACGGCATTATTGATTGCCGTCTTTACCTAAGTTATAAGTACTACAACAAAAATAAGACGCAAACGGCGGCGTGACAAACATAAACAAGCGCACTGTTTGAAATTACTCACTTGACGTTTCGTGTGCTTCGACATGCATCCTCAGAAGTGACTGTTAACTAATTGTTAAATTATTAATAAATCATTATTAATTAATCATTAGTTACTTATTAGTTCAAATTTGTAGTTAACAGTCACTTCTGAGGATGTATATCGAAAGCTATGAAACGTCCAGCAAATAATTACAAAGAATGGGCTTGCTTATGTTTGTCACCACTGCTTTTTTTATTTTTCTTTGTCTTGCGCACTAACTTGATGTTGCTTTGCGATCACTTCTCTGACAGCCATGAGCTTGGCTATCGTTGTTTTGCCATTCGTGTTCTCCTCATTCCTTTTCGTCTTTCTCTTGTTTCTCTTCTTCCTCATCGTCGTCCTGTGATGTTTTCCTTATTCGTAAGCGTAATGCATCCCGTCGTTTGTCCAAAGGCGCTTGCAGACATCGTGTCTTCTTTACAGTGGCTTTACTTGCCGGGATTTTGCCCGCCCACCAACCGCGCAAGTAGATAAGGACGGTTTCTTGGTAGTTAATTCGCATTTGTAAGTATAGTCTAGAAAAACAACAGATCAAATGGCTAGCACATTGTGTCAGAATGGAAAATGATGCACTTCAAAAATTCTCTCTCTTTATGACTACAACGAAGAAAAACTACAAATCAGTATGGGCAAGAATCGAGTCAAGATTGGGAATGGATCGGCAGCAGTTTTGGAAATTAGCCCGAGATAAACCGAGCTTCAATCACTATATCAACTCAAATTCCAAAGATAAGTAGTTTTAGGGATACCCGTCTCAGTAATTTTAGCCGCGATGAGGGATAACTGCCCCCGGAATTTTAGTGATAAGGGGATGACTAAAACTCCCATATAACAGGGCCTCTTTAATATTATATATAACTTTGTTATTTTTTGTTTGTTAATTTTTATTACGGGAAACTTTAAAGAGGATAGCCTCAAGACCCTCCTTTAATTTCAAGATAATTTGAATGGGAATAAAGTATTATTATTAGTAGTAAACTCAGTTGACCGAATTGTGAGCACCAACTCGAACAATTTAAGGAGTGTGTACGCGCATTTCAGCCGACAAGATAACCTGCATGGAGATTGTAAGCTCTTGTAAGATGCGGCTATCTGTGTTTTACCTGATGTATTGTAGTAGGATGTGGTTGTGTTTCTGATTTTAAAGGTTTTGCGGAAGTGCTAAATAGAAAGACCAAACTGAACACAACTTAGGAATGTTACTTTCTTAAGATCTTTAACGGACTGTAAACAATATTGACGGAATCTATCCTATGAGGAATCACATGAGCTCGCAGGACAAAGCACTAAACTGCACCACGTAGCATAGCATATGCTTCAGTAGAATATCCCGCAAACCTTAACCTTAAGGTATCCAGAAAGCGGTTTCCAAAAATTCAAAACATGATCTGCTCCAAGCGAGGAAAAACGTGAATGCTTGCGAAGTTTGAAATTGTTCTTTTTAGAAGAAAAATGAACGTATAAACCACTTGAACTGAATTTAAATTCTTACCGTTGAGGGAATCCTGCCATGGACGTCTTTACCACAAACAGAGACGAACCAAGTATTTCACTTCTTCCAGTTCTGCTTGTCCACAAAAGATAAAAGGCTCGCAAAGAGTTGCTCATATAAACTGCGAGTTGCTAGGATGTAGCGTCACGAGTTTAACAGGCTTCAAACTGCAAATTCTAGACAGCACTTTCTCAGGCAACACGTCCCTACACTGTATATGCACATCAGAACGCCTTCTAACTGAAACACGAGGAAAGAAGGGGTTAGGGGTTGGAGTTACGTTAACACCAATCACTTATTATAACTTTATCGGTTTCAAAGTAAGACACCATGTACAGAGGAGAGAAAGACCCAACTGAACAAAACTCTAGGAATTTCACTTTGTGACTGGCACTAGGCAGTGATAGAGGAATTTTACTACGCCTTTACAGCGTGGCTAAAGGACGTATTTTATTTACACTCTTTGACGAATTACCCACCCCCAAAAAATCAATACTTTTTCAAGATTTAGACGATAAAATCATTTTTAAATACAGAGTTGAAAATACCATAACCGCATAGGGAAAATGACTTATCTCTTTTCCTTATAATGATTTATCTACATGTATTTAGTTTAGGGTGGGAAGAGACAGTGGTGACGTCAAAGGCCCATGGCCATTAATAAGGTTAAGTTAACTTTAAGGTATCCAGGAAGCGGTCTCCTTTGGTCAGCTATAAACGGTATGGGCATGAATTTATCAGAAGTTTGAACTGGTTCTATTTTTAAGACTAATACGTAAGCTAAGCAGTGACAGAGGAATTGCACTATGCCACTACGCTCCGGAAGATATTTCATTTACACTGAAAAGGATGGAATAACCGGATAGGGAAAATAGCTTTAACCTTACCCTAACCCCTTATACATTCTTGTCTGCTATGACAGTTAGAAGGCATTCTGATGTGCATACAGTGTAGGGACGAGTTGACTGTGCCTGGAGGAAGTGCTGTTTTGACCTCTAGAAGGTAACTTACGTATTTGTCTTATAAAAAGGAACAAGTTAAAACTTCTGATGAATTCACATCATTATTGATTCTAGCTGACCATGTTTTGGAGACTGCTTTCTGAAAACCTTAAGGTTAACTTAATC
The DNA here is from genome assembly GCF_036669935.1 of Montipora foliosa. Taxonomy (NCBI): domain Eukaryota; kingdom Metazoa; phylum Cnidaria; class Anthozoa; order Scleractinia; family Acroporidae; genus Montipora; species Montipora foliosa. The sequence goes on from NC_090873.1 coordinate 607,658, forward strand.
TTATTATTGGAATTTTGACGTCGTTCCTGTCTCTTCTTATCTTAAACTAAGTACATGTAGATAAATGGTTATAGGGAAAAGGGATAAGCATTAACTTTACCATTTTGAAAGCAAGACACCAGTGTATGTAAAGTGGAGACAAAGACCCAACTGAACATAAGTTTAGGAATTATGTCACTTTCTTAACAACGCAAACAGATTATGACTAGCACGCATGACAAAGTGCTAAATAAGCAGTGAAAAAGGAATTAAACTACGGCACTACGTTCCGGAAGATATTTTATTTACACTCTTAAGCTTTAACAATTACCCACCCAATAAAAGCAATCCACTTTCAAGATTTGGACGGTAAAATAATATTTAAGTACAGAGTCGAAAGTACTATAACCGGATAGGGAAAATGACTTCTAGCCTATATACCCATCCCTTTTCCTTATAATGGTTTATCTTCATGAATTTACTTAGGGTGGAAAGAGACAGGGGCGACGATAAAATCTTAAAATTAAGGTTATCTTAAGCTTAAGGTTTTCAGAAAGCGGTCTCCAAAACATGGTCAGCTCTAAACGAGAGAGAAAATGAATTTTACTTGACGTAAAATACATTTGAAAATTCTTACCACTGAGTCAATGATCCTGCCATGAACTTGTTGACATCAGCAAAAAGAGATGAACAAGTAGTTCTTCTGCTTGTCCGCACAAGCTAAAAAGCTGGCAAAGAGTTGTTCATATTAACTGAGGGTTCTCATGATGTAGCTTCACTGGTTTAGCAGGTTTCAATAAGCAAATTATCCCTGGGACAGCACCTCCTCCAACCACGTACAGTCAACTCATCTCCACACTGTAGGCACATCAGAACGCCTTGCAACTGCAACAGATTAAAATATTTTGTATCAGTTAATTTTTTAACATTTATTTATGTACATTTTATAATTTTTCATACAAAAAATGGTCTGCGCCCGAAATTAACCTAATACTGTTTTTAATAATAATAATAATAATTATCATAATTATCATAATTAGAATAATAATTATACTAATAATTATAATGGTAATTATTATAAATACATTAATTATAATAATTATAATATATTTTTTTTGAGGGGGGGCAACCTCATTCCCAGGGCTTCTCCCTCAGGTGGGGGCGGGGCGGTAGGGAAAGCCCCGCCCCCAAATGAGGGAGAAGCCCTGGGAACGAGGTTGCGAGGCGAGGGGACAGGGGAATCTTGACCAGTGTTACACGGCATTATTGATTGCCGTCTTTACCTAAGTTATAAGTACTACAACAAAAATAAGACGCAAACGGCGGCGTGACAAACATAAACAAGCGCACTGTTTGAAATTACTCACTTGACGTTTCGTGTGCTTCGACATGCATCCTCAGAAGTGACTGTTAACTAATTGTTAAATTATTAATAAATCATTATTAATTAATCATTAGTTACTTATTAGTTCAAATTTGTAGTTAACAGTCACTTCTGAGGATGTATATCGAAAGCTATGAAACGTCCAGCAAATAATTACAAAGAATGGGCTTGCTTATGTTTGTCACCACTGCTTTTTTTATTTTTCTTTGTCTTGCGCACTAACTTGATGTTGCTTTGCGATCACTTCTCTGACAGCCATGAGCTTGGCTATCGTTGTTTTGCCATTCGTGTTCTCCTCATTCCTTTTCGTCTTTCTCTTGTTTCTCTTCTTCCTCATCGTCGTCCTGTGATGTTTTCCTTATTCGTAAGCGTAATGCATCCCGTCGTTTGTCCAAAGGCGCTTGCAGACATCGTGTCTTCTTTACAGTGGCTTTACTTGCCGGGATTTTGCCCGCCCACCAACCGCGCAAGTAGATAAGGACGGTTTCTTGGTAGTTAATTCGCATTTGTAAGTATAGTCTAGAAAAACAACAGATCAAATGGCTAGCACATTGTGTCAGAATGGAAAATGATGCACTTCAAAAATTCTCTCTCTTTATGACTACAACGAAGAAAAACTACAAATCAGTATGGGCAAGAATCGAGTCAAGATTGGGAATGGATCGGCAGCAGTTTTGGAAATTAGCCCGAGATAAACCGAGCTTCAATCACTATATCAACTCAAATTCCAAAGATAAGTAGTTTTAGGGATACCCGTCTCAGTAATTTTAGCCGCGATGAGGGATAACTGCCCCCGGAATTTTAGTGATAAGGGGATGACTAAAACTCCCATATAACAGGGCCTCTTTAATATTATATATAACTTTGTTATTTTTTGTTTGTTAATTTTTATTACGGGAAACTTTAAAGAGGATAGCCTCAAGACCCTCCTTTAATTTCAAGATAATTTGAATGGGAATAAAGTATTATTATTAGTAGTAAACTCAGTTGACCGAATTGTGAGCACCAACTCGAACAATTTAAGGAGTGTGTACGCGCATTTCAGCCGACAAGATAACCTGCATGGAGATTGTAAGCTCTTGTAAGATGCGGCTATCTGTGTTTTACCTGATGTATTGTAGTAGGATGTGGTTGTGTTTCTGATTTTAAAGGTTTTGCGGAAGTGCTAAATAGAAAGACCAAACTGAACACAACTTAGGAATGTTACTTTCTTAAGATCTTTAACGGACTGTAAACAATATTGACGGAATCTATCCTATGAGGAATCACATGAGCTCGCAGGACAAAGCACTAAACTGCACCACGTAGCATAGCATATGCTTCAGTAGAATATCCCGCAAACCTTAACCTTAAGGTATCCAGAAAGCGGTTTCCAAAAATTCAAAACATGATCTGCTCCAAGCGAGGAAAAACGTGAATGCTTGCGAAGTTTGAAATTGTTCTTTTTAGAAGAAAAATGAACGTATAAACCACTTGAACTGAATTTAAATTCTTACCGTTGAGGGAATCCTGCCATGGACGTCTTTACCACAAACAGAGACGAACCAAGTATTTCACTTCTTCCAGTTCTGCTTGTCCACAAAAGATAAAAGGCTCGCAAAGAGTTGCTCATATAAACTGCGAGTTGCTAGGATGTAGCGTCACGAGTTTAACAGGCTTCAAACTGCAAATTCTAGACAGCACTTTCTCAGGCAACACGTCCCTACACTGTATATGCACATCAGAACGCCTTCTAACTGAAACACGAGGAAAGAAGGGGTTAGGGGTTGGAGTTACGTTAACACCAATCACTTATTATAACTTTATCGGTTTCAAAGTAAGACACCATGTACAGAGGAGAGAAAGACCCAACTGAACAAAACTCTAGGAATTTCACTTTGTGACTGGCACTAGGCAGTGATAGAGGAATTTTACTACGCCTTTACAGCGTGGCTAAAGGACGTATTTTATTTACACTCTTTGACGAATTACCCACCCCCAAAAAATCAATACTTTTTCAAGATTTAGACGATAAAATCATTTTTAAATACAGAGTTGAAAATACCATAACCGCATAGGGAAAATGACTTATCTCTTTTCCTTATAATGATTTATCTACATGTATTTAGTTTAGGGTGGGAAGAGACAGTGGTGACGTCAAAGGCCCATGGCCATTAATAAGGTTAAGTTAACTTTAAGGTATCCAGGAAGCGGTCTCCTTTGGTCAGCTATAAACGGTATGGGCATGAATTTATCAGAAGTTTGAACTGGTTCTATTTTTAAGACTAATACGTAAGCTAAGCAGTGACAGAGGAATTGCACTATGCCACTACGCTCCGGAAGATATTTCATTTACACTGAAAAGGATGGAATAACCGGATAGGGAAAATAGCTTTAACCTTACCCTAACCCCTTATACATTCTTGTCTGCTATGACAGTTAGAAGGCATTCTGATGTGCATACAGTGTAGGGACGAGTTGACTGTGCCTGGAGGAAGTGCTGTTTTGACCTCTAGAAGGTAACTTACGTATTTGTCTTATAAAAAGGAACAAGTTAAAACTTCTGATGAATTCACATCATTATTGATTCTAGCTGACCATGTTTTGGAGACTGCTTTCTGAAAACCTTAAGGTTAACTTAATCTTATTATTGGAATTTTGACGTCGTTCCTGTCTCTTCTTATCTTAAACTAAGTACATGTAGATAAATGGTTATAGGGAAAAGGGATAAGCATTAACTTTACCATTTTGAAAGCAAGACACCAGTGTATGTAAAGTGGAGACAAAGACCCAACTGAACATAAGTTTAGGAATTATGTCACTTTCTTAACAACGCAAACAGATTATGACTAGCACGCATGACAAAGTGCTAAATAAGCAGTGAAAAAGGAATTAAACTACGGCACTACGTTCCGGAAGATATTTTATTTACACTCTTAAGCTTTAACAATTACCCACCCAATAAAAGCAATCCACTTTCAAGATTTGGACGGTAAAATAATATTTAAGTACAGAGTCGAAAGTACTATAACCGGATAGGGAAAATGACTTCTAGCCTATATACCCATCCCTTTTCCTTATAATGGTTTATCTTCATGAATTTACTTAGGGTGGAAAGAGACAGGGGCGACGATAAAATCTTAAAATTAAGGTTATCTTAAGCTTAAGGTTTTCAGAAAGCGGTCTCCAAAACATGGTCAGCTCTAAACGAGAGAGAAAATGAATTTTACTTGACGTAAAATACATTTGAAAATTCTTACCACTGAGTCAATGATCCTGCCATGAACTTGTTGACATCAGCAAAAAGAGATGAACAAGTAGTTCTTCTGCTTGTCCGCACAAGCTAAAAAGCTGGCAAAGAGTTGTTCATATTAACTGAGGGTTCTCATGATGTAGCTTCACTGGTTTAGCAGGTTTCAATAAGCAAATTATCCCTGGGACAGCACCTCCTCCAACCACGTACAGTCAACTCATCTCCACACTGTAGGCACATCAGAACGCCTTGCAACTGCAACAGATTAAAATATTTTGTATCAGTTAATTTTTTAACATTTATTTATGTACATTTTATAATTTTTCATACAAAAAATGGTCTGCGCCCGAAATTAACCTAATACTGTTTTTAATAATAATAATAATAATTATCATAATTATCATAATTAGAATAATAATTATACTAATAATTATAATGGTAATTATTATAAATACATTAATTATAATAATTATAATATATTTTTTTTGAGGGGGGGCAACCTCATTCCCAGGGCTTCTCCCTCAGGTGGGGGCGGGGCGGTAGGGAAAGCCCCGCCCCCAAATGAGGGAGAAGCCCTGGGAACGAGGTTGCGAGGCGAGGGGACAGGGGAATCTTGACCAGTGTTACACGGCATTATTGATTGCCGTCTTTACCTAAGTTATAAGTACTACAACAAAAATAAGACGCAAACGGCGGCGTGACAAACATAAACAAGCGCACTGTTTGAAATTACTCACTTGACGTTTCGTGTGCTTCGACATGCATCCTCAGAAGTGACTGTTAACTAATTGTTAAATTATTAATAAATCATTATTAATTAATCATTAGTTACTTATTAGTTCAAATTTGTAGTTAACAGTCACTTCTGAGGATGTATATCGAAAGCTATGAAACGTCCAGCAAATAATTACAAAGAATGGGCTTGCTTATGTTTGTCACCACTGCTTTTTTTATTTTTCTTTGTCTTGCGCACTAACTTGATGTTGCTTTGCGATCACTTCTCTGACAGCCATGAGCTTGGCTATCGTTGTTTTGCCATTCGTGTTCTCCTCATTCCTTTTCGTCTTTCTCTTGTTTCTCTTCTTCCTCATCGTCGTCCTGTGATGTTTTCCTTATTCGTAAGCGTAATGCATCCCGTCGTTTGTCCAAAGGCGCTTGCAGACATCGTGTCTTCTTTACAGTGGCTTTACTTGCCGGGATTTTGCCCGCCCACCAACCGCGCAAGTAGATAAGGACGGTTTCTTGGTAGTTAATTCGCATTTGTAAGTATAGTCTAGAAAAACAACAGATCAAATGGCTAGCACATTGTGTCAGAATGGAAAATGATGCACTTCAAAAATTCTCTCTCTTTATGACTACAACGAAGAAAAACTACAAATCAGTATGGGCAAGAATCGAGTCAAGATTGGGAATGGATCGGCAGCAGTTTTGGAAATTAGCCCGAGATAAACCGAGCTTCAATCACTATATCAACTCAAATTCCAAAGATAAGTAGTTTTAGGGATACCCGTCTCAGTAATTTTAGCCGCGATGAGGGATAACTGCCCCCGGAATTTTAGTGATAAGGGGATGACTAAAACTCCCATATAACAGGGCCTCTTTAATATTATATATAACTTTGTTATTTTTTGTTTGTTAATTTTTATTACGGGAAACTTTAAAGAGGATAGCCTCAAGACCCTCCTTTAATTTCAAGATAATTTGAATGGGAATAAAGTATTATTATTAGTAGTAAACTCAGTTGACCGAATTGTGAGCACCAACTCGAACAATTTAAGGAGTGTGTACGCGCATTTCAGCCGACAAGATAACCTGCATGGAGATTGTAAGCTCTTGTAAGATGCGGCTATCTGTGTTTTACCTGATGTATTGTAGTAGGATGTGGTTGTGTTTCTGATTTTAAAGGTTTTGCGGAAGTGCTAAATAGAAAGACCAAACTGAACACAACTTAGGAATGTTACTTTCTTAAGATCTTTAACGGACTGTAAACAATATTGACGGAATCTATCCTATGAGGAATCACATGAGCTCGCAGGACAAAGCACTAAACTGCACCACGTAGCATAGCATATGCTTCAGTAGAATATCCCGCAAACCTTAACCTTAAGGTATCCAGAAAGCGGTTTCCAAAAATTCAAAACATGATCTGCTCCAAGCGAGGAAAAACGTGAATGCTTGCGAAGTTTGAAATTGTTCTTTTTAGAAGAAAAATGAACGTATAAACCACTTGAACTGAATTTAAATTCTTACCGTTGAGGGAATCCTGCCATGGACGTCTTTACCACAAACAGAGACGAACCAAGTATTTCACTTCTTCCAGTTCTGCTTGTCCACAAAAGATAAAAGGCTCGCAAAGAGTTGCTCATATAAACTGCGAGTTGCTAGGATGTAGCGTCACGAGTTTAACAGGCTTCAAACTGCAAATTCTAGACAGCACTTTCTCAGGCAACACGTCCCTACACTGTATATGCACATCAGAACGCCTTCTAACTGAAACACGAGGAAAGAAGGGGTTAGGGGTTGGAGTTACGTTAACACCAATCACTTATTATAACTTTATCGGTTTCAAAGTAAGACACCATGTACAGAGGAGAGAAAGACCCAACTGAACAAAACTCTAGGAATTTCACTTTGTGACTGGCACTAGGCAGTGATAGAGGAATTTTACTACGCCTTTACAGCGTGGCTAAAGGACGTATTTTATTTACACTCTTTGACGAATTACCCACCCCCAAAAAATCAATACTTTTTCAAGATTTAGACGATAAAATCATTTTTAAATACAGAGTTGAAAATACCATAACCGCATAGGGAAAATGACTTATCTCTTTTCCTTATAATGATTTATCTACATGTATTTAGTTTAGGGTGGGAAGAGACAGTGGTGACGTCAAAGGCCCATGGCCATTAATAAGGTTAAGTTAACTTTAAGGTATCCAGGAAGCGGTCTCCTTTGGTCAGCTATAAACGGTATGGGCATGAATTTATCAGAAGTTTGAACTGGTTCTATTTTTAAGACTAATACGTAAGCTAAGCAGTGACAGAGGAATTGCACTATGCCACTACGCTCCGGAAGATATTTCATTTACACTGAAAAGGATGGAATAACCGGATAGGGAAAATAGCTTTAACCTTACCCTAACCCCTTATACATTCTTGTCTGCTATGACAGTTAGAAGGCATTCTGATGTGCATACAGTGTAGGGACGAGTTGACTGTGCCTGGAGGAAGTGCTGTTTTGACCTCTAGAAGGTAACTTACGTATTTGTCTTATAAAAAGGAACAAGTTAAAACTTCTGATGAATTCACATCATTATTGATTCTAGCTGACCATGTTTTGGAGACTGCTTTCTGAAAACCTTAAGGTTAACTTAATCTTATTATTGGAATTTTGACGTCGTTCCTGTCTCTTCTTATCTTAAACTAAGTACATGTAGATAAATGGTTATAGGGAAAAGGGATAAGCATTAACTTTACCATTTTGAAAGCAAGACACCAGTGTATGTAAAGTGGAGACAAAGACCCAACTGAACATAAGTTTAGGAATTATGTCACTTTCTTAACAACGCAAACAGATTATGACTAGCACGCATGACAAAGTGCTAAATAAGCAGTGAAAAAGGAATTAAACTACGGCACTACGTTCCGGAAGATATTTTATTTACACTCTTAAGCTTTAACAATTACCCACCCAATAAAAGCAATCCACTTTCAAGATTTGGACGGTAAAATAATATTTAAGTACAGAGTCGAAAGTACTATAACCGGATAGGGAAAATGACTTCTAGCCTATATACCCATCCCTTTTCCTTATAATGGTTTATCTTCATGAATTTACTTAGGGTGGAAAGAGACAGGGGCGACGATAAAATCTTAAAATTAAGGTTATCTTAAGCTTAAGGTTTTCAGAAAGCGGTCTCCAAAACATGGTCAGCTCTAAACGAGAGAGAAAATGAATTTTACTTGACGTAAAATACATTTGAAAATTCTTACCACTGAGTCAATGATCCTGCCATGAACTTGTTGACATCAGCAAAAAGAGATGAACAAGTAGTTCTTCTGCTTGTCCGCACAAGCTAAAAAGCTGGCAAAGAGTTGTTCATATTAACTGAAGGTTCTCATGATGTAGCTTCACTGGTTTAGCAGGTTTCAATAAGCAAATTATCCCTGCGACAGCACCTCCTCCAACCACGTACAGTCAACTCATCTCCACACTGTAGGCACATCAGAACGCCTTGCAACTGCAACAGATTAAAATATTTTGTATCAGTTAATTTTTTAACATTTATTTATGTACATTTTATAATTTTTCATATAAAAAATGGTCTGTGCCCGAAATTAACCTAATACTGTGTTTCTAATAATAATAATAATTATCATAATTATCATAATTAGAATAATAATTATACTAATAATTATAATGGTAATTATTATAAATACATTAATTATAATAATTATAATATTTTTTTTTTGAGGGGGGGCAACCTCATTCCCAGGGCTTCTCCCTCAGGTGGGGGCGGGGCGGTAGGGAAAGCCCCGCCCCCAAATGAGGGAGAAGCCCTGGGAACGAGGTTGCGAGGCGAGGGGACAGGGGAATCTTGACCAGTGTTACACGGCATTATTGATTGCCGTCTTTACCTAAGTTATAAGTACTACAACAAAAATAAGACGCAAACGGCGGCGTGACAAACATAAACAAGCGCATTGTTTGAAATTACTCACTTGACGTTTCGTATGCTTTGACATGCATCCTCAGAAGTGACTGTTAACTAATTGTTAACTTATTAATAAATCATTATTAATTAATCATTAGTTACTTATTAGTTCAAATTTGTAGTTAACAGTCACTTCTGAGGATGTATATCGAAAGCTATGAAACGTCCAGCAAATAATTACAAAGAATGGGCTTGCTTATGTTTGTCACCACTGCTTTTTTTATTTTTCTTTGTCTTGCGCACTAACTTGATGTTGCTTTGCGATCACTTCTCTGACAGCCATGAGCTTGGCTATCGTTGTTTTGCCATTCGTGTTCTCCTCATTCTTTTTCGTTTTTCTCTTGTTTGGCTTCTTCCTCATCGTCGTCCTGTGATGTTTTCCTTATTAGTAAGCGTAATGCATCCCGTCGTTTGTCCAAAGGCGCTTGCAGACATCGTGTCTTCTTTACAGTGGGTTTACTTGCCGGGATTTTGCCCGCCCACCAACCGCGCAAGTAGATAAGGACGGTTTCTTGGTACTTAATTCGCATTTGTAAGTATAGTCTAGAAAAACAACAGATCAAATGGCTAGCACATTGTGTCAGAATGGAAACTGATGCACTTCAAAAATTATCTCTCCTTATGACTACAACGAAAAAAAACTACAAATCAGTATGGGCAAGAATCGCGTCAAGATTAAGAATGGACCGGCAGCAGTTTTGGAAATTAGCCCGAGATAAACCGAGCTTCAATCACTATATCAACTCAAATTCCAAAGATAAGTAGTTTTAGGCATACCCGTCTCAGTAATTTTAGCCGCGATGAGGGATAACTGCCCCCGGAATTTTAGTGATAAGGGGATGACTAAAACTCCCATATAACAGGGCCTCTTTAATATTATATATAACTTTGTTATTTTTTGTTTGTTAATTTTTATTACGGGAAACTTTAAAGAGGATAACCTCAAGACCCTCCTTTAATTTCAAGATAATTTGAATGGGAATAAAGTATTATTATTGGTAGTAAACTCAGTTGACCGAATTGTGAGCACCAACTCGAACAATTTAAGGAGTGTGTACGCGCATTTCAGCCGACAAGATAACCTGCATGGAGATTGTAAGCTCTTGTAAGATGCGGCTATCTGTGTTTTACCTGATGTATTGTAGTAGGATGTGGTTGTGTTTCTGATTTTAAAGGTTTTGCGGAAGTGCTAAATAGAAAGACCAAACCGAACACAACTTAGGAATGTTACTTTCTTAAGATCTTTAACGGACTGTAAACAATATTGACGGAATCTATCCTATGAGGAATCACATGAGCTCGCAGGACAAAGCACTAAACTGCACCACGTAGCATAGCATATGCTTCAGTAGAATATCCCGCAAACCTTAACCTTAAGGTATCCAGAAAGCGGTTTCCAAAATTTCAAAACATGATCTGCTCCAAGCGAGGAAAACGTGAATGCTTCCGAAGTTTGAAATTGTTCTTTTTAGAAGAAAAATGTGAACGTATAAACCACTTGAACTGAATTTAAATTCTTACCGTTGAGGGAATCCCGCCATGGACGTCTTTACCACAAACAGAGACGAACCAAGTATTTCACTTCTTTCAGTTCTGCTTGTCCGCAAAAGATAAAAAGCTCGCAAAGACTTGCTCATATAAACTGCGAGTTGCTAGGATGTAGCGTCACGAGTTTAACAGGCTTCAAACTGCAAATTCTAGACAGCACTTTCTCAGGCAACACGTCCCTACACTGTATATGCACATCAGATCGCCTTCTAACTGAAACACGAGGAAAGAATGGGTTAGGGGTTGGAGTTACGTTAACACCAATCACTAATTATAACTTTATCGGTTTCAAAGTAAGACACCATGTACAGAGGAGAGAAAGACCCAACTGAACAAAACTCTAGGAATTTCACTTTGTGACTGGCACGCATGACAAAGCACTAGGAAGTGATAAAGGAATTTTACTACGCCTTTACAGCGTGGCTAAAGGACGTATTTTATTTACACTCTTTGACGAATTACCCACCCCCAAAAAATCAATACTTTTTCAAGATTTAGACGATAAAATCATTTTTAATAAATACAGAGTTGAAAATACCATAACCGCATAGGGAAAATGACTTATCTCTTTTCCTTATAATGATTTATCTACATGTATTTAGTTTAGGGTGGGAAGAGACAGTGGTGACGTCTAAGGCCCATGGCCATTAATAAGGTTAAGTTAACTTTAAGGTATCCAGGAAGCGGTCTCCTTTGGTCAGCTATAAACGATATGGGCATGAATTTATCAGAAGTTTGAACTGGTTCTATTTTTAAGACTAATACGTAAGCTAACTTGTAGAAGTGACTGTGAAAACCGAAACTCACTTATAACTCATTTGAAAAGAATTCTTACCGTCCAGTGAATCCTGCCATGAACGTGTTTACTGCAACTCGAAGGAACCAAGTACTTCACCTCTGGCAGTTCTGCTTGTCAGCACAAGTTTAGAAGCTCGCAAAGAGTTGTTCATAATAACTATGAGTTCCCATTATGTAGCTTCACTGGTTTAGAAGACTTTAAAAAGGAATAGGGAACAAGAACGTGTTAGGGGTAATGGTATTACTAAGTTTAACACTAAACAATAGTAACTGAATACAACATGATCAGGTATTTAACTTTATTATAAACACCGCAAACGGATCTTGACTGAAAAGAATGGCAAAGCACTAAATAAGCAGTGACAGAGGAATTGCACTATGCCACTACGCTCCGGAAGATATTTCATTTACACTGAAAAGGATGGAATAACCGGATAGGGAAAATAGCTTTAACCTTACCCTAACCCCTTATCCATTCTTGTCTGCTATGACAGTTAGAAGGCATTCTGATGTGCATACAGTGTAGGGACGAGTTGACTGTGCCTGGAGGAAGTGCTGTTTTGACCTCTAGAAGGTAACTTACGTATTTGTCTTATAAAAAGGAACAAGTTAAAACTTCTGATGAATTCACATCATTATTGTTTCTAGCTGACCATGTTTTGGAGACTGCTTTCTGAAAACCTCAAGGTTAACTTATCTTCTTATTGGAATTTTGACGTCGTTCCTGTCTCTTCTTACCTTAAACTAAGTACATGTAGATAAATCGATATAGGGAAAAGGGATAACCATTAACTTTACCATTTTGAAAGCAAGCCAAAACCACCATGGGTTTGACGAGAGAAAACAAGATTGACTAGTCCAGAAGCTCGGGCTGCGGCGGCTTCAAAGAGTTGACGCGATTCGGGCAGAGCCTACTTTTCTGTTCCTTAGTAAAGAAAAAGACAAAAGGAGGCTCTGCTGGCAGTGTGGTCTCTTCTTACCTTAAACTAAGTACATGTAGATAAATCGTTATAGGGAAAAGGGATAAGCATTAACTTTACCATTTTGAAAGCAAGACACCAGTGTATGTAAAGTGGAGACAAAGACCCAACTGAACATAAGTTTAGGAATTATGTCACTTTCTTAACAACGCAAACAGATTATGACTAGCACGCATGACAAAGCGCTAAATAAGCAGTGAAAAAGGAATTAAACTACGGCACTACGTTCCGGAAGATATTTTATTTACACTCTTAAAGCTTTGACAATTACCCACCCAATAAAAGCAATCCACTTTCAAGATTTGGACGGTAAAATAATATTTAAGTACAGAGTCGAAAGTACTATAACCGGATAGGGAAAATGACTTCTAGCCTATATACCGATCCCTTTTCCTTATAATGGTTTATCTTTATGAATTTACTTAGGGTGGAAAGAGACAGGGGCGACGATAAAATCTTAAAATTAAGGTTATCTTAACCTTAAGGTTTTCAGAAAGCGGTCTCCAAAACATGGTCAGCTCTAAACGGGAGAGAAAATGAATTTTACTTGACGTAAAATACATTTGAAAATTCTTACCACTGAGTCAATGATCCTGCCATGAACTTGTTGACATCAGCAAAAAGAGATGAACAAGTAGTTCTTCTGCTTGTCCGCACAAGCTAAAAAGCTGGCAAAGAGTTGTTCATATTAACTGAGGGTTCTCATGATGTAGCTTCACTGGTTTAGCAGGTTTCAATAAGCAAATTATCCCTGCGACAGCACCTCGTCCAACCACAGTCAACTCATCTTCACATTGTAGGCACATCAGAACGCCTTGCAACTGCAACGGATTAAAATATTTTGTATCAGTTAATTTTTTAACATTTATTTATGTACATTTTATATTTTTAATATAAAAAATGGTCTGCGCGCGAAATTAACTTAATACTTTGTTTCTAATAATAATAATTATCATAATTAGAATAATAATTATACTAAGAATTATAATGGTAATCATTATAAATACATTAATTATCATGAGTACTACATCAAAAATAAGACGCAAACGGCGGCGTGACAAACATAAACAAGCGCATTGTTTGAAATTACCTTCTTGACGTTTCATATGCTTCGAAATGCATCCTCAGAAGTGACTGTTAACTCACTGTTACTTTATTAATAAATCATTATTAATTAATCATTAGTTACTTATTAGTTTAAGTTTAGTTAACATTGACCTCTGAGGATGTATATCGAAAGCTATGAAACGTCCAGCAAATAATTACAAACAAGGGGCTTGTTTATGTTTGTCACCACTGCTTTTTTTATTTTCTCTTTGTATTGCGCGGCATTATTGGTTTGTGGCTAGAAGTTCTTTTCTCATATTGGACATGAACATTTTTGGATTTAAGGAAGAGTGACGAAGTTGCGAGGAGTAGAAAAAAGTTTCTGTAGTGTTTTCTGAGTCAAATTTATCATTGAGCTCGCATAACAAGCACTGAGCAATGGTAAAGAATTACATCACGCAGCGAGCGGGAGATATTTCATTTACACTATCTTAAACGAATTATCCCTCCCTTTCTCCCACCCTCACCCCCAAACCAAAAAAACCGATGTTCTTCCTCATAGTCAAAAATACCATAACCGGATATGGAAAATGACTCCTTTATGCATATCTTTTCTTGTTATATTGAAATGTCTTCATGTACTTCCGGTTGGAAGAAACAAGGGCGTCATCAAAATCCCAGTGACAATAGACCTTATTCCAAAATGGCCGTCATTTAAATGTTCTTTTGTTTTTATTCAAATTAGCCCTAGATGCCTAGTTCTTGAGCTGAAAATTGAAAAGAATATTTTGCCTTGAACGAGGCATCAAGGTCTAATTTCAATAAAAACAGAAGAATATCTAAATGGCGGCCATTTTGGAATAAGGTGTATGTTAACCCTAAGGTTTCCAGAATGCGATTTCCAGAACTTCAAAACATGATCAGCTGCAAGCGATAAAGAACTGAATCCTTCAAATTTTTGAACTTGTTCTCTTTACAGGACAAATACATAACTTAACTTGTACAGGTCAAAAACCGAAAACTAGCTAACTCAAAGTATAAACCATTTGAGAATACTTATCGTTGAGTCAATCCTGACATGAACGTGTTTACCGCAACAAGAGATGAACCAAGTACCTCCCGTCTGCCAGTTCTGCTTATTACAAGTTAGAAAGCTCGCAAAGAGTTGTTCATATTAACTGTAGGTTCCCATGATGAAGCTTCACTGGTTTAATAGGCTTAAAACAGCAGATTCTCTCTCCAACAACAGTTAACTCGTACCTACACTGTATACACATCAGAACGCCTTGTAACTGCAATAGGAGATTAGAATGGGTGTGGATTAAAATTTCATCAAACGCGGCTCCTGCCTGAATGTATTTTTGCACAAACGTGTCAAAAAAGCAAGACACTTTTTCATTGGTTCAACCTGTCCCAGAGGTAAAAAGGAACTTTCATTATGCATAACGTCCAAACCAAGGTGCCAAAAAACAAGTTGATTCTTTTGGGAACGAGATATTGTTCAAAAACCGAAATTTTGCATACTGTCAGCACTGACCAGAAGAATTACGTCAAGAAATAAACGTCTCATTCCAAAAAAGCCCGTGTATTATTCAAATGGAAAATTGTGACAAATAAAAAGATACGAGAAAAACGAAAAAGAGGAAAATTTAAAGAGAAATGTAAGACTACTCAATAAAATTCCGGGACATATTATCGCACCATGTTAACTAAAAAACGCCTACAACATCAATTTTTCAAAACATTTCAACTTTGCAGATCCCACAAAACCTATATCAGCAAGATTCGTGTCACAATCAAGTATGATAGCGTTGGGTTATTTATAAAGGAAAACTAAATTGAAAGCGTTCCAGCAAACAGCAAGAAAGGGAAAACTATTCACAAGAAAAGAATTGAAAAAAAACATTGTCGTGAACGAACCCCTTTTATTCATTTCGTCTTCTCGAAGGAATGGCCTGAATTCGGTTAATTGTTCAAAACAGAGTTAACCATTTTTTACTTACGCATTTGGTTTCATCAATGGTGAATTTATGTAAGATAATTTATATCCGAAGGAAGATTGTTGTCAATACCTTTGCTCTCACGAAGGACTAACGCTGGAAATCGGGATCCTTGCTTTACTCACCCACAGCCTCAGCACTGATACGTGCCAACTGAGAGTAAACCTGTTAGCTCATCGATTTTAGTTATTTCGTGACCAGATTATTCCTAGTCCTGCTTATTAATAAAAAAATTTGGCTGTGAAGGAGAAAGGGAGTGAGCAGCAAGCAAGTCTGACAAAAATATTAACGAGAAGGAAATAATCCTTTGATATACCTCCCAACTCAAATACGTTTTCTGATTGGAGGAGAATGTGTCACGTGTCATTGGTCAAAACTTCATGACGCCCTAGGGCGAACAAAACTTCATGACGCCCTAGGGCAACAACAACTTGAACTTTCGAATCACACGTGATCAGGTCGTGCACCTTTGAAACGGCGGCAAATCTGTACGCCAGCCGACGTCAAGCAAATAATTTTTATCTGTGTATTGTTCTATTTTGAGTTGGGAGGTATAACAAAACACTTCATGACTGGCCCCTCGGGAAACAGTGAGTTTTGTTTCCCCTCGACCTCAATGTTTTCCTCGGCTTCGCCTCGGGGAACATTGAGGGTCTCGGGGAAACAAAACTCACTGTTTCCCTTGGGGCCAGTCATTAAGTGCTTATTGTTCATACCCGATAGTTACACCTTCCTTTCTCTGAGTGCCACGGGGGACGAGGTCTGACATAGAGGCAGAATTGTAATAGATAGGCAAAGTGTGTAAATGAATTAATTAAAGGGGAGGAGTTATTTCCAGTTCCAGCCAGAGCGATAAGCCATAGCTCTTGCAATTCTTGGCTTGCTCCTGACGTCATGGTGACCATGTTAGTGTACCAAAACAATAGCGAAAAAGTCTTTTGGGAATTTGGCTCCATTATTATGCAAAACGCGTGCAACATTATCACGTCTAGTGATTTATCTTCTTTAACTTTTAATTTACTGAATTTAGCATTGATCTCAATGTTTATCTGATCGTCAGAGAATGACTGTAAACGTTGGTTTGACCTAATAACCATAAATTCGGTCTAACTCAGTTTGTTAGAAATAAGCCATAGATTAAGACTTCTTAACTCTGAGTTTAAACCATTCTCAAGATCAGTAAATGTGCTGGCCGCAAAGGTTATGTTAGTAACATCAGCAAACATCCTT
>NC_090873.1:634570-659570 GCF_036669935.1 Montipora foliosa
CAACTTTTGATAATATTAAATACGAATCCATAAATTGAATATTTTTTTGGGGGGTGGGGGGGGGGGGGGGGAGGTAAGGTCGTACCTCTTGTTGAACACTATATTTCAGTGGCTGTACATTGTCGTACTTCCTATTGTTTTTTGTGCTAAATCCATTGTTATCTTTCATCGTTCTATTGTTCTTTTGGCCAATCCTGAAGCCAATGAGGTACGAGGCACGTTTAGTTTGGGCTGCCAAGTCCAAAGAGGTTTTCACAACTCATTTGAAGTTTAGAAAAAAAACCTTTTCCCCTTTTTTGACTCATGAGTTATCATTCATTTACTTCAGAGCCACCAAATGACATGTGCAGACCAAATCCTTGCAAAAACCGTGGAATTTGTGTAAACGAAGGAGGTGCCTTCCGCTGCATTTGTCCAGCGGATTTTTTGCCACCAGACTGCACAAACAGTAAGTATGTACCCCTGTCAAGAAACGTCGGATGAGAAGGGTGGAAAGGGGCTGAAAGGTAGTAATTGTAAATATTCTTTCACTTCCAGATCATTTGTAATCAAATTCTAGCAACTTTTGCGACACGAAATGAAAGTCAATTGAGGGATATTCATTAGAAGCTCACGTTTCGCAAAAGGAAAGACATCAGAGTACTTAACAAGAGGTTCCTTAGTCCCTTATTCGGACCTGTGAGTTAAAAACGCAGAAGAGGTCTGTTCAGGACACGATAAACTCATTTAACAGGAAGTCTAAATAGACATGAGCTGTGTTTCATTTACAAAGAAACGGAAGAACGAATTCCTTGGGATTTGAGTTTTGCTGATTATTTGTTCATTCGTACATTTAGAAACTGTAGACCCATGCATTCCCAATCCCTGTCAAAACAAGGCAAAGTGTCATCCCTCGAAGGACAAGAAAAGCTTCATTTGCCAGTGTGAAGGACGATTCAAGCCTCCTCTTTGTAGTAAGCGCAAAGTTGCTTCATTTACGTTTAAAAAAATCGAATCAGTCAACGAGTCAGCCAGCAAATCGTTTAGCTATATGATCAGTTACACAGAAAGAATGGGTGAATAAGGCAGTTGGAAAGTGTGTTCACCACTGAGCGAGTCAGTCAGTCAGTCAGCCATCTATGAACACATATAAATCACGAGTTATGTCGCGAATCAATAGCACGCCCTCTCTTTGTATACACTATCTGTTCTGCAGTTAGTTCTGACTTTGTATGATTGCTTTCAATTGACTATTTTTCTTTGAAAATAGCGTGTGATTGTCCCAAAGGCGACCTCCGCAACAATCCTCCGATTCTTCCACAGCGCTGCAAAGAAACTGGGGACTGTTACTGCCCTGCGTCCGCAGATGGAAAGGAGTACAGTGAAACACCGAAAGGTTGCGAGCGAGCGAGTGAGTGAGTAAAGTAACGTGCAAATTATAACCCGTACCTGCCTCCCCCCAAAAAACGTTATTTTGTACGTGACAGGAATGGATGCTCCAAAATAAGGTGAGACACATAGTATTGTGTATATAAAGTGCCAAACTATCTCAGTAAAGTTTTGCTAAGTGTAAAAGAATCTGTGAAAAGAAAGTGTCACTAGAACTGCAGGGGCGGAATCTAGGGGGAGAGCGCAGAGAGTGCGCACACCCGCCCCCCCGAAAAGAAAAGCAGTCAGCTACGCCATTCATTATTGATACACCCCCTCCCAAAAAACTCT
Organism: Montipora foliosa; assembly: GCF_036669935.1. Taxonomy (NCBI): domain Eukaryota; kingdom Metazoa; phylum Cnidaria; class Anthozoa; order Scleractinia; family Acroporidae; genus Montipora; species Montipora foliosa. The sequence continues at coordinate 636,269 of NC_090873.1, forward strand.
TGGATCCCCCGCCTCCTTAGCTCAACAATTCATGAAAGCTAACCATTTCGACTCAGCGCTTACTGAATTCTTATTACTGGAGATAAGTGCTTAACCCAGCAGTTATTCTCATCCTAAACCGAGTGCTGTGTATCTGCCAAAGCGCGTTAACACTGAGGTTGTCAGGTATTTCCAAGTAACTTGTCACGAAATGTCTCACCTTATTTTGGAGAATCCATTCGAGTCATAACCATACAGTATGAGTGAAAGATCTGATTGTGTGGCAGCATGTACGACTGCTTGCCTAGAGAAAGGGTGGTGGTTTAATTGAAAGAGTTAATCAGTACTCAGGAAACTCATTTTGTACGATCGATATGGAAGATTAATTAACGTGTTGTCAAGGACAGCTAAACGAAATGCAGTATTCAGGTCACTGTTGACTGAGACTCAGCATCAAGATCACGTGTATAGCTTTATAAATCCGGGACAGTTCACGTGCTACGTGAATTAATTTTCTGTACCCAAAGTACAAAATGACTCTTCTGAATGCAGGTGAATTAAATGGGGCGTTTTTGTTAAACTGTCAGCCTGATAAACAATTAATGAGGTTTAAAACACTTATTACATATTGTTGTGCCAGTCTTCTTTGGTGAGACGGAATAAGTATATTGTGGGATTACTTGTTCAATCCCATGCCGTGCATACTTCAGGTGCCAAAACGGCTTCCTTAGTTGGTTGTGAGGATTAAAAGAAGCATAAAAATTAAGCTCTTACAGTTCCACACGACGTGGTTCCTTCTTTGTTTTGCATAAATATCATTGGGCAAGGAACGAGAAGTAAATGTGAAAGGTCAGTTATATTGGAGGCACGCTGGTTTCCGTCAGCTAACGTGAAAAACTGGAATTTCTAGAAGAATGCCTTCTTCGCTCATCATGTCGCCCTTAAAACGTACCCCTTTAAGACTGGTTTTCTTTCTCTCTTTCTTCTTTTGCAGGAGGGAACCCCTGTAGCAGCAATCCGTGTCAAAATGACGGCAGGTGCTTTGTCAATGACGACAAACTATCGTTCTTTTGTCAATGTCCTGACGAATGTTCTGGTGATCTTTGCCAAAACTGCAATTGTAAGTGTATGGTTGCATCTCTGTTTGATTCAAAACTGTAAGAAAGGTAGAAGTGGAAAACGCAAAACAGATAGGACATATTTTGCAATGGTAATGGGGCTTGAATCGCGAAATTGGATGCTTTCTTAGCACGAACAGTGCGTTCTGGACACTGGAAAGCTAGATTTAAGACAAAATGAAATATGGAACAATATGAGATTGGATAAAACTTAAAAATAAGAAACCGATGTCCATTTTAGAATAGTTTAAAGTGGTACTACGACCAAAAAAAAAATTTGTTTTTCCTTTGGATTTCAAAACTATGTTAACTAAACACCAACTCACCCAAGTTTTAAGTTCTGATTTTAAAAAGACACCTGTTTATTTTAGCTGGAATTTTCTTATTTATTGGTCCGCCATTACTAACTTTAGAAACTTGAGAAAGCTGGGTCGAGGAGAAAATGACGTCAAACACTCACTAGTTTAAGATTGCAATGCGTGTGTACGCGGCCGAATTAATATGCAGCACGGGAGTTTCGGGCTTTCAGACTTTTCAACCCGTGTTTTGCATATATAATAAATTGCGTTTACACGCTGAAATTTTAAGCTAGTGAGTAAATGACGTCATTTTCTCTAGATCCAACCCTCTGAGGTCCAATCGGCCAGTTTTGAACGTGAGTAATGGCGGACCATGAAATCCAAAACTTACACTCAAAATAAACAGCGTTTGGAAAAAACTCAAAGCTCAAAATTTTGCCAGTTAGGTGTTAAGCGAACACGCTTTCAAAATGTGAAGAAAAAAAGGAAATGATTTTTTGATCATAGTACCACTTTAAAGTTGCACGAAACATAGCTAATAGAGGGGAATGGTTTGGAAGCTCGGCAAACATCAAAGCAGCAAACAAAGATGCCAAGATTTAGGTTGGAAAGTCCACGACCGCGCACAATCTTTTGTTTTGGGCTCATACACTATGCATGAATTGCGTAATCAACACGTTTCTATTGGTTAGTTCCTCACTACGGAGTAAACAACTATTGTGTTTTGTGTACGGTCAAGGCCAAAAAAGAGAACAAAAACCTACAACAAAGAAATTTGCCGCGTTTCATAACCATTCCTCTCTATTAACTATGCACGAAATGAGATTTAACGTTGTCAAAAAAATTATATTAAGGACCAACCAGAGTCGGTTTCAAAACTTTCTGAAGAAAGATTCCAATTTTAATCACATTTCTCTCAAATTATATATGGGGATATCAAGCTGACAAGATCTGTACACCCAAACACTGTAAAAATGGTGGAACATGCATAGTCGTCGGAAGAAAGCCATTCTGCAAATGTCCATTAGGATATCAACCGCCCAACTGCGTCACTAAATACATGCAAGGTAAGATTTACTCAAAGTGTTACCATAAATAACCCTGTGCAAGACATTGAACTGATCCTACGAACATTCACGCTAGTTTCAAGAAAGGGAACGATCAAGATGACGAAACCTTTGTCAAGGATTAATCTCTGGTCTACAGTCGTTTTCTTCGATACCCGTTATTTGCTTTCTGCATATTTTCAAAACCGTAACACTCGTCATTCATGAATGAGTGACGAGGTGTGGAGAACGTAATGGTTGGATCACAAAACGCTCCCTTGTCTGAAACATTACTTAAGCAATTGCATTTAATTATCAGAACACAACGCATGTCATCCAAACCCATGTCAGAATGGCGGGTCTTGCAGAAACGTTGGACTTAATAAACACAAATGCATCTGCACGGCACAGTATAGTGGAATCAATTGCGAACGTAAGTCAAAAGGCCAAGTAATAAATGTTTTTTTGATGATAATGGTGACACTGATGTGATGACGATGACGATGGTGCTGGTAGTCGTCAGCCTCCTCAATCATGTGGTCCTTAACAATTTCTTCACAATAAATACATCACGTTGATGATAATGATGACGACGATGATGCTAGTGCCGGCCACTGCCCTCCTACCCAGTTGTTTTGTAATTGTATATATTATTTATACCGATTATACTATATTTGTACCCATTCATGCATTTCCTCCTGACCTTTAAATGTGATATTCTATTAGTGAATGGGCATCCGATTAATTTAGCTTGGGTGCCCTGTTACCGACTTTTTCTGTTATATTTATAACATCTTGTATCACTTTTGTCTTATAAAGGTACGAATATATAAGTTATTATTGTTGCCAACAATTTCTTCTAGGCGGTAATATCGAACGGATGACTTGTGGCCCATACGCAAACTTGTTGTAGAACAGAGCGAAATCGGGGTACGGAAGTAGCAAGCACAGAATCAAAAAACAATGACGATTTAAGGCGATCATTGCCTGATTTCAAGCCGAAGGCGACTAAGGTACGAGTCTAAATTATGGGATTAGCAACTATTGATGCACATAGAAAGAGCACACCGATATTTACAAAATCCCCATGTTTGATGTTAATCGTGCTAAAAATTAACTTGGACTGAGATACAGCCATTTAATTACATCAAAATTTACATTTACATGTTCCAGCACTCGGCAAAGTCCCTTTTTGGCTTATGGCTGTTTCTGCTTAGGTGGCCTCATACACCGTAAGCCTTTTTAGAGACATCACGCCAAGCCGGCCACTTCAGCTGGTGAGAACAGAACAGCCACAACACCGGGGACTACATCCCCTACTCTTATCGAATAGTGTGTGGGTTCTTTAACGTCCCACAGGTAACTTATGAACATAGAAGTTATTTGTGAGACGGGGCCTACGGTTTATAGTCCTTACCCGAGAAGACTTGAAAGTCTAACCATTTGCAGATGAAATTACAAAGGCAGCACTTTCTCCTCAGTTATTTTAGGATCCTGAGTGTTGATCCGGCCGGGGTTCGAACCCGCGACCTCCCGCATGACAGCCCGATGCTCAACGAACTGAGCCACCGGTCGTCGAGACGCAGCGTCCTGATGGCTATACATTTCTTTGTAAATTTTGTCGTTTTGAAATGGCTGTATCTAGCTTAATATTGGGTCTGTTAAAACCATACTTGGGGATTTTGTAAAGCTTGGTGTGTACATTCTGACAATAGCTACTAATCTCATAATTTGCAGATTCGTACCTTGCCCCTCTCGGCTTGAAATCAGGCAATGATGTCGTCGTCGCTGACGGTAAAGCCTACGATGATAGTGAAACAATGCTGCTTAGAAGAAACAACTCTAAGCTTTTTAAAGCCGAATTAAGAGTCATGTCAGGCTTCAGCTTGAAAGCTTGATTTGTATGTAATTTTTTTTTCAAAGGAGACAAATGCATGGACTGTGACGTCCAAGCTAACTGCGTCAATGGACGCTGCAAATGCCGACGTGGATACACAGGGAGCGGACACAGAGGCGATTGTAAGCTAAGTAAGTAACTTGAAAGACCGCTATTTCATCGGTTTTCGATCAAGGTCCAGTGATCAATACGCTAAACGTACATCCCGATCCTATCTGATTACCAACTGTTTTTTTTTTTTTGGGTGGTCCCGAACTCAACCACCCAGGGTTACACTGATAATGACACGGTAAGTTTTTCCAACTGTAGAGGGCCTCAGGATCAAGGGTAGAATTCAAACCCAGGAGACTGTAAGAGGCACCTAGTTGTCCATTTTCCAGTTGGTTTTAACTGTTATGCTTGTTTGATGAAGTTGCCTTTTTCTAAAGAATTACCTTAAGGACCGACTGCTTTAAAATTCAGTGTCTAAATATTTATTTCTTTTTTTCAACACGAAACAAACTTAAAGCTATGTTCCAGTTATTCCTTTTCCTGTTGCAGCTTTGGTGTGTCAAACGTGCCCTTTGAACGCTGTATGCGTTGACGGTGAATGCTCTTGTATAAATGGTTTCTACTTGATCAACGACATTTGCAAGATGATAGGTGGGTAAAAACGTTGATGTACACAAACAACAAAAGTTTGCGACACTTGCAAGTAAATTCTTGAGAAAGAGGATTGTACGCAGTATACTAATATCCTCTTATTAACAGACCGGGCTTTCTTGTACAGACTTAGTTGCGATCTGTCCAAACTGCCACGAACTCAGGTCAATATTCCCCAGTATGCACGACTCGAGCAAGCTTCGAGTATTGAAATTGTACCCTTCTCGGCGAATAAAAGAAGTTTTAAACGACTGAAAAATCGACATCATCTTATTTTCAGAATGTTATCATCCTTCAAGTAGTGTAGCACTTGAAGTATTCGATTTTCTATCTATGAATACTTCATACATTTCATAATCATTAAATTTGTTTTTACGTTACGGCGTCGTCCACACATTGGTGGAATCTCATCAGTTCCTTCAAGCCCCCACCCCTCCCAGTATTTTCCGCTGCACCATTGTTATGTTTGTCTCTAGAGACCGAGGTGACAATGGTGTAATGTGGAATTTCTAAAGGGCGAAGAAAGGAAGCTAATGAGGCATCTTTTGTTTTCGTCCACCAACGTGGCGGCTATGATATAACGTGAATACCACATCATATTCTTTGAACTCATTTTTTATTTCACGGAAGATTTCTTCGGACTATTATACCATCAATCATCTTTGAAAATTTTAGCTAGGAGGAAACAGCAGCACAAGCAAAATTAAATATTCATGTACTTTGCTTCTTTTTCTTTTCTTTTAGGAGGAAAGCAAAAATGAGACGTTTTCTACCAACCTTTCGAGACACCCAAAAGGATGGAGAAACGTACGACTTCTGGTGGACGAACAAAAGAAGCCAATGTCTTTGAGAGATCTTTTGTTTTCGTCCACCAACTTGGCGGCAATGACATCACGTGAAAATCTCCTATTGGAAGTGGCTGGTTTATCCACGAATTGTATATTTGTCCATTGAACACAGGTCGAATGGTAACTTGGAGAAGTTAAATTTGAATTGATAGCGGTTCGAAAAAGAAATCAGTGACCAGCATTATCATATCTCAGGATGTTTGGTCAATGACCATTCTCAAGCAGTGTCAATTCAAAGGGAGGTCATAGCCCGAAGAAGGATGAGAACAAACAATCGCACCTTCACTGTTTACGTTTGGAGACAAGATCGTCAAACGAATGATAATGCACTAAAAAGTGGCTCAGTCTTTTCCGTGAAATGTTTTAACTCTTAGACTCTAATAGGGGATGGAGGAGCTAAAAGTTATATCTCATAACCATAGTTAATAAATGGCGATGGTTATGAAACTTGACAAGTCTTTTTGATTCATGTTTTTGTCTGTATTCTTGGCCTTGAAGGTGCACAAAACACACCTTTTTTCGAGAAGATAATCAATAAAATCTTTCCATTAAATTATGCACAACTACTTTGCGAACCCATGTTAAGCAAATTAAACAAAAGATTGTGCAATGTGACGGTCAATTCAACATCGATGCGACAACATCGTTCTCGCTTTTGAAGGTTTTAAGTCCCTCGATTAACTATGTCATCACAGAGGAAAAACAATGGGGGGTAGTCTTCTCAACAAAATCCCCACAATATAAGCATTGGTTGCTTTTAAAAATTAGCAGCATTCATGCGTCGATAAAAATCCCATTCGAAAAACTACCATGGCCGCCGTAACAGAATGGATCATACCTCAATGTATATGCAAATTGAGAATCTCGCCATTCCCATCACAGTTTCCCGTAAAAAAGTCAGTTTTGTCCATTCCATTCGTCGGGGCATCGTAAGAGGATTTACAGATACTTGGCTCAGCTATTTACTTTAGATAGCAAAACTCTTTACCACCTGACGCCAGCACTACAAAACATCGCCAGAGAACCATGTTATTCAGTCGGCTTTTCGGTAGCCTCGCAGCTCCTACAAGGTCTCACCTGATTGGAGACCACCCTTGAGGTTTAACAAAAAAACAAATAACAGAAACAATGGCCCTTTTGTTTTAGGCCTCGGGTCCATTGTTTCTGTTATTTGTTCTTTTGTTAAACCTCAAGGGTGGTCTCCAATCAGGTGAGACCTTGTAAGAGCTGCGAGGTGACCCCTTTTGGGAACATGTGCATGCGATATATTCCTCACGCTGGGTGCAACGCAAGGGTGTCACACGTGGACATATTCCCGAAGGACTGGTCAATTACGCTCACTCACATGCGAGTTACACTGGTTTGGTTTTAAAGCTGATTATCTGGTTTTGTACAGTATACAAAAACAAAACGCCATTACTAGGAGTATTTTATTGCCCTAGTGTTTCATCAAAATAACTGCGTTAAGTGGAAGAACAGCAATATCTTGTAAATAACTGCAATGTTAGAAGGGAACTCAAGTTGTCTGACTTTTGCCGTTTCTGTAGAGAGCTCATCAAAAAGCCTTCAATCTGTGTGCCGTAGTTACAAATACTGTTAGCGCACTTTACAGTAAATCTTAAAGCCCACAGAGGAACGATAAGCCTAATCCCCTTATAAATGCCCGTCTCCAAATATTTAATTCTCCAACCTTCATCGTCTTAATCCAGTAGTTGCCCTGAAATCTAAAAAGAAATTCCACATTGGAAAGCTCTTGACAAGAAGTCTTGATACTAAACATATCTTTTTTAGTCTTCAAAACAAAAGAATCCTATGGAATTAGTGAAGCATCGTTTCTAAACAAAATTAACATTTTAATTTCAAAACAAAATATTATTAATAAGAAGTAACAAGTTTAAGAAATAACACTGTGTTTTTAATCAAGGTTTTTATCCTGTTGAAGGCATCATCCAAATTTGCAGAGGTTTTGTTCCAGAACCTGAAGCCCTTCGTCAATTTTTATCCCACAAATCAAATTTTATATGAAAAGAATGAAGTAGGTTCTCTGCAACAAATATAAAAGAAAAAATGGTTTACAAGTGTAGCAAATGTTTTCCACCAAAGGGCAGGTACAAAATACAGGTCTCTGCTTTACCAATAACGAAACAAACGTAAACATTCATTAAACCAACGATTTTCTTCATAAAATAGGTCTGAAACCAAACGATTCTTGCACATTCTGTGGGGAAACTACAGAAAACCTTATTCACTTGTTTTGGAAGTGCAAACACACTTGGACTTTTTGGGAAGAAACCCATCGATGGATATGCCAAAATGTTAATAGCCTTGAAAATGACACCTCTGCAGCCTTATATCTTGGCATAGTTGATGATATAGGAGACTTACTTTTCCACCATGCACTTCTTATCGCTAGGTATTACATACACACTTGCAGGTTTAGAAATACCCTACCCAAGTTACAAATATATACAAAAAAAATCCTGAGCTAAATGGAAATTGAAAGACAAATTGCAAAAGATATTAAGGTGTTTAAACGCCTTTAAAAAGAAATGGACTAGATTGAAGAACAACCCTGAATAAATTAGTTCAACACCCTTATGAAACACACCTGCCGTGCGTGGAAATAAAGGCTGCACCTGTTGACCTCTTTGTGTTCTGTGTGTAGTGTTTGTGCTTATTGGACTACTTTGTAACGATATATGACCACGATAATAGGTAATTATTGGTAAGTAGTGTAGATACTGTAATTACTGTTAGAATTGTAAGTATAGTAAGTATGGGTTATTGACCAAGCGTGAGGTCAAGATGACTGGATATTGGCCAAGTTCTTTTTTTGCGTGTTTATGGACCGAGACGAAGTCGAGGTCCATAAACACGCAAAAAAAGAACGAGGCCAATATCCAGTCATCTTGACCGAACAATCTTGGTCAATAAAGGATTTATTATATGACTTAAACCACCAAAAAATGATCTTTGATCTTGCGGGACCAAGCGAGAAATCCCGAGCGGGCAGTATCGCTCCATCTTGCCCGCTCGGGTAGCCAATCGGGTAGCCAATCAGGTTGTTAGTATATTCACCGCGGGCAGTGAACATATCATTTTTATCTTTCACATGTGAAAATATAGGTGTCGTCATGGTAACGAACACGATTAGCCAAGCTTTTTCTTCATTGTAAGATACTTTTGCGCTTCAATATAATTCTTCTCTACTACATTAAGATTTTTATTGCAAAATTTATCTACAAAAATGTTAGTACCCTATAGCATTTTGTTCAAATCAAGAAATAGACACACACAAGTTAATTTATGATGAAGAGAAAGGAAATACAAGATTCTCTTCCCTCATTCTTCTCCAGTTTTTAATTAAGGCGGGAAGAGCCTCTCGCCGAAGGTTTGGTCAAATAAACATCACAAACATTAATTGTAATGTATTGACTGATCGTGCAATAAAATTGATAACAATGGAAAGGAATTTTTTATGAAATGAAAGTTACAAAAATTAAGCTAGCGAATTATATTCTTTCTCTTTCAATGAAATATGTCAAAATAAACGGCTGTTTTAAATGTGAAAAATTGCACCTGTAACAATGCAATACCGTCTCAATTGAAGATCATTGTAATATACTCAGGATCTAGGCCCGGGTTTCTCGAAGCATGGTTAGGGCTAACAGCGTTAAATACCATGGAAACCTATGGGTTTTCACACCTCTTAACCAACGGTTAGCGCAAACCAGGCTTCGAGCAACCGGCCCTAGGTCTCTCGCAACTTTACGGTACATGCGCATTGTGAACTTGCACTTATTTGTTTGGTTACAGAAGTCTATAAAGTAGAGTCATGTACAGTTTTATTTTGCTTTGAAATTCCATACAAACCTTTGAATGTCCCGCTATGTTGCCCTGATTACCTATGATGCACTCAAGAACGTGAACATGTCTATTTTCTTGAGGTTGTTAGTAAAACGCCTAAAGGCGTAAAGGTGATGTTACACAAGTCATGCTTTGATGCAACATTGTTGCAGGTTTTTGAAAACGAAACCTGCAACATTGTTGCCCGAATTTTGTTGGAATTGGTGCGTGTAACACACCCGCCCTTGACTTTTAACGCAAAATCGTCCCACGATGCACCACGGAGAACCGAGATATGTCACGTCGACAGTCACGTCAACAGTGCCCGCCATATTTGTCGCCAGGGATTTGTCAAGCAGAAGCCTGGGCTCACATGTTGCGAGTACCGTTGCGTTAAAAATCGCAAAGATGTCTCGTGTAACGCGGATTAGAAATGAAATTTAAAATCTGCTCGTGTAACATCACCTTAACGGCCAACGGCAAAACTGTGTATCGAGAATCGGCGTCACGAGAATTATGGTCAAAATTATTTTGTCTTTTTTGCTTTGGTTAAATAAGAGGAACGTTGGCTGGTCCTTCATGTACTGGATCCGAAACAATTAATGTCCATAAAACAAAAGAACGAAGCGAATATAACAATACAATTTGTCCTGCGCCATTTTATCTGGTATATGGAAGTCTATCTGTTTTGTGGAGTTTCGCGCTCCACAGGATCTCAGTTATTTCTACACGTTTTGTACTCAAAAAATTGTGGCAGTGTACAAATTCGGATTTATGCACACACGTTAATGGCGATAAATCAAGCTCCAACATTATTTAAAATCTTAACGCCTTTCCGTCGTCTCCGTCCAAGTAAGTCATTGATCACAGTGGCACCACACCTCGTCTGGTGAAACCCGGCTGACAAAGAGCCTCCTTCAATGAAATCATTGTTTCAGTGAAGAAAGAAGGGAAAAAAACGCTTCCGACAGAAGAGAAAAGTTCCATAAAACCAGTAAGGAGAGAAAAAAACGAACGAAAACAAGTGGAGCAAGTGGGAAGAACATAAAAAGTTATGAAAAAAATAATAAATTGCTTCATTAGTTGCGTTCGACGTTAGGATTCCAGGGTTTGAGCGCCGTCTTGGAGTGGCTGACCACTCGCCTCGATTTCATGCCAGGGTCATGCCACTGTCCAGTATACGCAATGTAACTGTTTGTTCAAAATTTCGTTCCACTATTCGTTCTGACTGGACCCGCCCCTGTCCACTCTGTTTACAGATATGAAAATGCCCATGATCACGCACGATCGTGATGTGGACCATGTGGTCGAAAAGAAAAATAGAATGTTGTTGTTGCGTTTAACACAAGTTTGATATTGGTCTAACCAAATTGGTCTATTCGATCCGGATGCAAACTACGGCCAGCTAAATGATGGATAACGAAGAAGGGTTCCATTCTGTGGATGAACAAGTAATATCGCCGCTTCAAAGCAGTCTAATACAACCTGAAGATTCGGTAAGCTAAACAGGGTCAAATTCGTCATCACGTTCGTCAAGGAGGAGAAAGGACGCAGAGTCATCCTAAATTATGACAGACAAACTGCCATTTCATATAAAAATACTCCCCTGAGTGCAAGTCCCAAGCCTTTGCCATTAAAGAATTAACTATTTCATGCCGCTAATAATGATGTCCCCAACTTGGGCATAAGTCAGTTACCAGTTGCCACAGCAAGTGAATTAAATGTGCTACCGTTCAGTACTTCTGCGAAACTTCCTGATCGAGATCTCCTCCAACCTGGAATTAAATGTTCATTCCAAGCTACACCAACCCCTGTCAGCTTAGCTGAAAAGGCCCTTGCGTTCGATGAGTTCCCCTCATCTGGACATGCGACTATGTGCTACGATAAACATGGGTCATCTTGCAATGGTAGTGCATATACTCCTTATTTTGATACAGAAATTTGTCATGGTACTACTCTCCTAGGAAGGGAACAAGTATCCCCTGGACATCAACTTACAGTACTATTTGTAGTGGCAACTTAGCTTGGGCCTCTTGTGAAGCAAAATACGCGTCCTCCATTCATTATTCTCAACCATCGTTCACGGCACAATGGGCTCCGGGACTGGAAAGGCGTCAACTCCCTACCCAAGTGGTTTTAAAGTAACCACTAAGTATCATTCAGCTCAAGCTGAAGAACCAGTAGATTCATTTATTGACAATCTCACAGAGGGTCAAGAAACCGTCTTCCGCTTGACGTCTGATAACTTATAAACAGACTCAAGCGTAGCTCTTTTGCGAGCACAAGAACAGCAGCGATTACCAACGCTTGAGCTCTTCAAGTTCACAGGCAAACCAATCGATTGGCCAAAGTTTATTGAAAGATTTCGTGACCAAATACACAACAAGACGACACTTGCTGATTCAGATAGGATGGCCTACCTATTTCAAAATCTCGATGGTGAGGCTAAGAAAGCGGTAGAAAGTCTAGGTGTCACAGGTCATAGCTATGCAGCCGCCCTAAAGACATTGAAACGCCAGTTTGGAAACCCTAACAGTGTTGCAACAGCTTACCTAAGTAACATGCTGGACCGTACCCTTGTGTCTTCGAATAACAGACAAGCCTTGCGGGACTACTATTACCAAGTGAAAACATGTACGACGTGGTGTGTGAAGATGGATCAGTCGGCTATACTCCAAACCCCGGAGTATCTCAGCAGAGCAACTATGCGACTACCGATGCACCTAAGAGTAAGATGGTATGAGCACACAGACGGTCGTACGGATAAGTCCAACCTGGTCGAGTTTGAAAGATGGTTGCATAAACGAGTTGACCCTTCGTTTAACCCCCTGGAGGATTTTATATGCGAGGAATGGAGCAAGAAGCGGAGATCTACCAAACCGAAATCAAGCATCAAATTCGCAGCTTGGGTAAAGCTACGATCACCAGGTGTGCAGAGAGTTTTTGTTCTGGGTGGTTGCAATAAAAATTTACTAGACGATCTTAGACTATATCTACACTCAGTCTTGTGGGCAATTTCGCGATTTTTTTTTAAATTGCGAAATTCGCAAAATTAACGTGTCGCGAAATAGCATCTTAAACTCGATGCGGTATTTGATAGGTAGCCAGTGGAGTCATCTTAAAATTAATGAAATATGAACGAAACGACTTATCTAATACGCTGGAGTTTCTGCAGTTCAGTGCAGGCCGTAAAGAGTACTTGCAGTAGTCCAAACGAGAAGTGACAAAAGCATTGACTATATAGTTTGAGTATTATCGAAACTCAGAAATTTCCTGATTCTTCTAACATTATGTAGATAAGAGTTTCTTTCCTTTCTTTCCTTTTTCCTCTCCCCTACACAGAGCGAGCCAATGTTAACGTTCGACAGCTGGTGCCTCTTCCCTATCACAATGAGTTCCGCTTGGTCATCGCTGAGCTTCGGCCGATCTATAAATATCCATTTTCTGATATCAGCAACACACGATTGCATAGCTTCAACAGCTTTAACGGAATGTTCAGGGTCGGGCTTGAACACAAAATAAAGCTGTGTGTTATCGGCGTGAACATGTACTTGTGGAAGATGACGTGAACATGAAGATGGTGAACAGCTTGCTGGCATCGATGACAAACAGAAGAGGACCGAGACAGGGAGAGATTCTTAACGTTCTTTTCTATAATTCTATCAATTCGTGTCTTCTGTTGGCAAAACATTCGAGTAAGAGAGGTTGACTACCCACGCTTTCCGACAACTGAGGGTCAGTCCAAGGACCTACTTGCTACAACATCCACATAACGCTCCGCGTTAAGAGTCTCAAGAGTAATTTGAATATACCCGACGGCCTCCATACGTGCCAAACTTTTTGTTTAATTTTCAGGGTTCGTTTCTTTCACTTTACATGCTCCTTATCAACCATTGTCTTTTCGTATTTACAGTTTGCAATTTTCAAATAATTTTGACTTGATAAGGACGTTTAGCTAACGTCAAAACGTCGCCGATTCAATAATGAATCCACAGATTTGACGGCCAATCCTAGAGTGTGATGACTATTTTCATCTCAGAGGTTTGAATACAACTCTATGTCTATGTCTATAAAGTCGCATGTAAAGACTGTCCTTGGAATTACCTAGGAGAAACCGGAAGATGCTTCCAAACCCGAAAAAAAGGAACATCAACGAAACTAAAAGAACTACACAAAGGGTTCAAACGTTGCCAACCATGCGTGGCAAAATAATCATTCCAATGACTTTGATAATGCAGGTGCAATCGACAAACCGGGTTTTGCCGCCGATTTTTATTTCCACAATTTTACAAAGCGTCCGGAAAGAGCATCTTGGCGCACTATTTTCCATATGACGTAAAACTTCGACTATTGGCTCATAGTCGGAGTTTTTTAGGCAATCAAAAAACTAGAAATGCAATAGTCGGAGCTGAAAATTTACTTAAGACTGATAGTCTTAATCTTTTAACCAGAGAACATTTCTCACCACTTAAATTTTTAAATATGTTCTATCCTGGTTACACCTCTATTTTGACTGAATTATGCCAACTGATTCTCATTCTGCTGTGCTGACGAACGTAAACACCGAGAGAACAATACTCGCTTGAATCCTTCTTTAAAATTTGAACTGCGAAAAGCGTATAATACGGGATTAACACATAAAATAATGTTAAATAGCAAACAGAAGATATGCCAGAATTCATGGTTTATCTTCATCCTGAGACGAACAGCGTCTAATACAGCGATCGGTCCGTAACCAATGAGAAATCCACTTGTTGCCAGTATAAAAGTGACAAGTAGTTTCCTTTTTTCAGAATTGTCTCCGTTAATATTTTCAGAGCCGCATATCGTGCCGGAAAAATACAATCCTTTTATCAGGGATCCATAACAAAAAAGAAACACCACTGTGGGTATGTAGGTAGTGAACGTTGAATATATGAGCAAATAAATTTGGATTGCCTTGCTCGATTCGACTCCCCATGGACCAATGCATGAAGATTTTTCGCTGCTCCATACATAAAGGAAGAATCCTGGCAAACCGATGGCAATGCTTAAAAACCAAATGGCAAAGATTGCTCGTTTGATACTCTCTTCGTGCAGACGCCAATTCGAGCTAAAAGGTTTCAGTATGGCGTGATACCTTTCCACTGCCAGTAGTGTGAGAGTTAAGGCTGAGGAAGTTATCGAAGTCTGCACAACCACAATAAACTTGCAAGAGAATTTTCTGAAGTCGTCGTTCAGTGATGCTACGAAATCATGATCACCATAGTGCGCCAAACAAAACGGATACATCAAGATTACAATTGAACCGCTTGCCGCCAAGTTGGCTAAGAGATAAATTGTTGTCGTATGCATTTCTCGAGTCTTGTGAACAATTCGAATCATTAATATATTGCCAATAAAGCCAAAAATGTAAAATGGAATGCACGCAATCATGACAAAGTGAAAGTTATTGGAATCAACCATACTTGCCTCCCTTTTAGTTTATCAAATATCTGCACTTTGAGAAAATAAGGCGCTTAGTTATGGTCAACCACTCTTATCATCCACGATTTCACCTGCTGGTCTAAAATCACAGTTGTCAAAATTTCCAACAATTCTTTCACCTTAAAGATGTTGCGTTTCGAACACAATTGGAAAGTTCAATCAAAAAAGAATTGTCGCACAAATTTGCAAAGAAAAAAAAAGGAAAGAGTGACAGGATGTAGGACAATTCAAGATTATCTTTAAACGCGCTCATTCATTCAGGGAAACAAATTATGAAAAAGGCTGACATACTTACCATAGTTTTTGCGAGCTGCCAAACTAAGTCATTATTGATAATCTATCTGTCACTTGAGCCAAGTCTATTAGCCGACCTTGAATACATTAATTTACTCATATTATATATATTTCTTTCAAAGTTTAGTGTCCATACGAATTGAAAGTCGTTAAAGAAATATACCGCTTTGCCCACCTTGCACTCGCGCGGTTGGCTGCGCACAATTTTTACGCCAAAATCATATCGGACGCTTTTCTAAGCGAACTCATGTAAAAAGGAACTCGTATTCCGTACATTCCGATTAAACTGTCTTCGGTTCATTGTGCCATCGGGAGAAGAAAAGTAAAGAACAATGAACAGAAAGCTATTTTAATTAAGCGTGTTATTGTGAACTGTAGGCCTGCAAACTTGCGCCATAATTAGCCTGAATAATATAAGCCATAATACCAGGAAAATGAAAGCTACAAAATGTCACGAGTCAGCAAGATGATAAATGAATGTAATGAACTTTTTACTAATTTTAACTTTTTCATTTGACATTTTTCTAACACTTACGACAATTTAGAGGTTATTATTTGACAAGAGAAATCAATTTTTATTCGTTAGATAGTAACTCAGGTAAAGAACCTGAACAAATGCTATCACCCGTAACCTTTTTACAACCCTGTAACTGCGTGAAATCAGTAACATAAGTACAACCGTGTTAAAACCAGCCTCTGTTTGGAGATATGGGGCAGTGAGAAAATAAATAGATTCAATATCGCCAAATTGCACTGAGAAATTAAAGTTCAATAGTTGAAGCGTTTTAATAACCTTCATTGCTAAAAAGTTGCGTACCAATTCCATGATTAAAAAACTTACTGAACACATCTTTCTTAATGGACATAATGTCTGAAAGTGCTATTTACTCTAAATAGTTGGAATAAGAAACCTGTCGTCAAAATCCAACTTCCAAATGATTACAATTTGCATTTGAGCGTTCTGGAAAATTCTCAATAGAGAAATGGAGAATTCCGTTTGAGTCAAACGATAAACGTTCGGCGACAACTTAAATTTTGCCAAAAATTGATGGGACCTTTTTTATTCAAGTTTATTTCCTGGCGTTAGGATAAAACTAGATTTGGGCAAATTCTTGAAAGAGAGAAGTGAGTTCACGAGTGTAAGAGAATTTGAAGACGATTTAAAGTGCAGAAAGTGTTCCGTTGGCTGTTCATCGGTAACGCTAAACAAATTGTCAAGGCTTGCTTTATTTTAAAACGAAATAAAATATGTAAAAAAAGCAAAGGACGTTTTAAGTGAGCGTCATATTTGGTTCTACAAGCGCATGTTGTTTTCTCGTGCATAAAACATGCTGCCAAAAAGCTAAATTATTGGGGGGTTCTTCCAGGTGTCTTGGGTAAAAATAGAACAATGCCCAAGGCAAATGAGGATCACGGAGACAAAGAGAAATCACCTTAGGGGACAATGCAGCACAACGCATTCTTAAAAATGCAACCGAACAAAGATCGGAATATAATTAACATCGGTTCAAGAAAGTAACTTTTTGAGGGAAACGTGAAGAACGATCCCAACTCTTATTTCCTCACTGCTTCTATAAGAGTACTGGTACAGATGCCCGGACTGTTGTTTGGGTTCGCGCGAGGCAGGTGGCAGAATTTTCATGCAAACGCGACTGCTAAAGTTAAAGAGTCGCCCTTTCTAAAATTAACATCAGTAAACACTAACCAACCATTGTTAAATATGCTACAGAGGAGGCGTGGTTCAGTGGTTGGGGCGTTGGGTTTGCATACGGTTCTAACCTCTGCATGGTTTGGATTTATTTCCAATTGTCCCGGATTCAACTCTACCACGCTTTGTAGATGGCCAACTGCTTGCCTCCTGCCAGTTGGGATTCTTAATCATGTTTCTGTTAAGTTTGCATTGCTTCTTTCAGGTTAAAAGAAGGGCGCCTGTAAACTAGCTTAATCAAAAATAAACAAAACATTTTTACAGAAAAGTTATTAAAATGTGGGGTTAAAAAAAATAATTGCAACAGCAAGACATCCGTTGACAGCAAATGACAATCGATATATCAACAATACTTTTAAAAGCTAAAAGACCAAACGATCTTTCCACAAATGCTCACGTTTGCCAGAGGAGAGCTAACGTATTAAAAAATACAAAAATCTACCCTGCTGCACCAGCGTACGATGGCCGACTATGGTAGCGCGGGATTTATTCTCTCCATGGTCAGCATTCCATTTTTCATAATAGGATTTCTTGGAAATGTGCTGGTTGTCAGAATCGTTTACAAAACACCAGAAATGCATTCAGTCACAAACTATCTCTTAGCAAACTTGGCTGTTAGTGATGGACTCACCATTTTTTTCATATGGGCTTTTATGTTGAACCACGACTTTTTAAAAAAGGTTGATTGTAGGCTGACGGCGTTGGGTTTTACTGTCCCCGTTTCCTCCTTCACCTTAATGGTTCTAGCAATTGAAAGGTACCATGCCTTGTTAAAGCCATTTAGAACAGGCTTGCGGTTAAAAAAAGAGAATGTGAAAAGAGCTATCGCAATTATTTGGATCTCAAGCGTTCTTATTTGCATGCCGTATGCGATCATGGAATCGAAATGGAATGAAGTTGTCCATTGGTGCCTTTCATCCAGCAAAGTGTACTTTTTTGCGCTGCATGCAATGGTCGTTTACATTCCCTCAGTGGTTTTCCTTTATTGTTATGGATCCCTCATCAAAGGACTCTACTTTGACGATACAATCTGTGCTTCGTCCGGAGACAGGCAAGAAGACAGAGCATGTGAAAAGAAGAAACTTGTAATAACATTTATGCTAGCAACTGCAGGCTTTCTAATCGGTTACGGACCATCCGTTACCTTTAAAACCCTTGTTGTTATCGGAGCAACTCAAGAATTTTACTCTTCTGTCCTTTCGCCCGTCATAATATTCATCTTCTTTGGTAGCTTGTGTTTGAATCCTGTTTTATATGCTTTTCGCAGTACGAACTTTCGACAAGGATTTAAACGGATAATATTCTGTCGAGATCCACAAACCCAGAACGAGATGTTGCAACAGCCGTAGTGAAAGGAACACTAATAATTTTTATTCTTGGGACTTCTGCTTGTACAATCTTTTTTTTAGCCATTGATCGACTCGCGAGGCAATCATAACTTTCTGTCACCTGACCGTTGTTGAATGCCCTGCTGAGCTCCACTGAGACGGTCTGCCGTATACCTCAGTGGTAGAGCAGAGGCAGCATGACCATAAATTTGGGTCTTGTTCAGGAATACTCGGATTTTTCTGAATATCCCCGAGTCACCATTGAACTGAAAAAAGTAGATCTCTTCATATCTGTAGAAAGGTTCGTAGTAGCATAATTTCACTTTTTAATGGTATCTTTCAATCGGCTTATGAAGAAAATAATGTCATTTATTATATAGATACTGATGAAATACCAGGATTTCTCCTTTTACTAAAAAATCATTATCTTCACCGCGCGCAGTGAACATATCATTTTTATCTTTCACATGTGAGAATATAGGTGTCGTCATGGTAACGAACACGATTAGCCAATAAAACGCGACCTTTTTCTTCATTGTAAGATACTTTTGCGCTTCAATATAATTCTTCTCTACTACATTAAGATTTTTATTGCAAAATTTTACATTATCATGATTTGCTTTTCATAACTTTCATCTTGTTTCATGTTACACAACATGCGTGTATTAGCGGTTTGTGACCACTTTTTCATCATTTCGAAAATGAATAAAACAATTTGTTTTAAATCTGGACATTTCATCAATGTCAATGTCGTGCTGAAAGTATCTCTCACGAGTGAGCGAAGCAAACGAGTGAGAGATACTTTCAGCACTCGAAGATAAAATTCGTATCCCCGCGAGGCCATGTAATATCCTCTATATCTACAAAAATGTTAGTATCCTATAGCATTTTGTTCAAATCAAGAAACGGACACATACAAGTTAATTTATGATGAAGAGAAAGGAAATACAAGATTCTTTTTCCTCATTCTTCTCCAGTTTTTAAGGCGGGAAGAGCCTCTCGCTGAAGGTTTGGTCAAATAAACATGACAAACATTAATTGTAATGTATTGACTGATCGTGTAATAAAATTGATAACGATGGAAAGTAATTATTTATGAAATGAAAGTTACAAAAATTAAGCTAGGGAATTATATTCTTTCTCTTTCAATGAAATATGTCAAATAAACGGCTGTTTTAAATGTGAAAAATTGCACCTGTAACAATGCAATACCGGTCTCAATTGAAGATCACTGTAATATACTCAGGATCTAGGCCCGGGTTTCTCGAAGCATGGTTAGGGCTAACAGCGTTAAATACCATGGAAACCTATGGGTTTTGACACCTCTTAACCAACGGTTAGCGCAAACCAGGCTTCGAGCAACCGGCCCTGCGCGATTTCGTTCATCTTGCCCTCTCACTGAGCTAGTCATATAATAAGTATTGTTAATAATGTAAGTATAGCACGTATTGTAATAATTGTAAGTAGTGTGTAGTATTGTAAATGTTGTGTGATGTAACTCAAATAAAAGTTGTTAAAAAAAAAAAAATTAAAGCTAGCCTTAGGCCTAAAAACTGTTGTTTAGGTCTAATTAGACCTAAGCTAGGTTAGCCTTAATGAATGTTTAGGTTTCTTTCTGTATTGTTAAAACAGATACCTGTGACATGAGACCAGTGTTTTGTAGCTGCCGTCCACCAAAAGTATTTTTAGTTCTGGTTTTTCGATAACTCATCCACAGCATAAGAAATCGGAAACTTTCACCTCACCTCAACAAATAACTCCTGGAAGACAAACGCACCTTCCCTGTACACAATGGTGATGAATAGGACACATGCCACAGTCAGTGTCTGTCAATGAAAAAGAGTAAAAAGGTTTTTCTTTTTTTCGTGTAACTTCTTGGAGCGGTAAAGATGGGAGGCAATTATATATATTTCTGTTACTAATTACATGTAACGATGCAAACAAATCAACATTTTACGATATTTTTTTTCCAGGTTTTGTTCTTCAAGAGTTGAACCATGGAAGCACGCCATGCATTTTTTAAGTGGATATGATATGATATGACAATAATGACGATGACGATGATTACAATTATCTTAACCATTCTGTTTAAGTCTAGTTTTACCTTGACAAGAAAATCCAGGAATACAGACGCACATTCCACGAACACAATGATGATTAATCGGGCAAATACCACACCTTGTATCTTTATCAACTAACAAAGTTCAACAATAAAGGGTTCAATATTGCTGATCTACTATTTTCAAAATGCACGACCTTGTAAGGCAAATGAATAGTCAAAAAGAAAAAGAACTTAAGATATATGCAGACACCTACTTGTTCTGCCTCCCCCCTTCCCCCCGGAAAAAAAGGTGCTGTCACCACTGCGTCATCCTTGCCCTTGCTCCTGTCTTCAAGAAAATTTCACAGCATCGTATCTCTATGCTATGATTGGTTTCTAAGAGACTTGGTGCTGCTTCTGTGGAAGAGTGAAACTCTAAAATCTGGTTTCAAAGAATTCTCTCCGCTTATGGGATAAGTCTCACACGTTAGCTTCTAAATCTCGCCATAATTGTTAATATAACTCTTTCAATTCGTTTTATACCAAATGTCAGTATCTCAGTAAGTTTCGTAAGTTCTGTGAAGACAAATAAACCAGACGTTTCCCCTTTTCGTTGAATATCTTTGAGATATGAAAGCAAATTTACTCCCACGCCATTAGATTTAAGCGCATTTTCTGCCGAACTCATCTGCGTTAAAAATATTAATGTGATGGAATATTTACATACTTTCAGTGCAGACGTATCCGGTACCAATGTAACCTTTCCTGCAGCGACAGCGTCCATAAATACAGTCCGCGTTCACGTCACAGTTGGCACATTTGTCAACTATATACAGGAGAGAAGATGAAGGGTCTTAAGATTTGGGTTTTTTGTAATTATTGAACCAATTATTACCTTTTAAAAGCCAGGTCCCGTTTCTCGAAAGTCACAAAAACATTTGTAACTGTAAAAGTCAGCTACGAAATTGCAATCTGCTTCTTTTGATAAGCTGGTCTTTAAACCCTTTCATTCCAACGATTTAAACGTTCATTCTCCTAACTAGTACTATGGATTTCTTTGTTAGGTAGTCATGAGAATTTGGTGTTATATCAAGATCACACCTCTTTAAGCTTCATTCTTAACACCTGTCTGACTGACATTTCATTGAAATTGTGAGGAGAATTTATGTGCCGATCTCTCCTGGGAGTTAAAGGGTTACCTTGTTTTGAAGACAGCCAGAAGCAAAATGACGGAAAACCTCTCCGTTCTCATGATACAAAGACATTTGTCATACCAGAGAAAGGCCCAGAAAGTTGCGCAAGGGACTTTCGATATCTAGGCTCCAGAACAAGTCCAATCTCCATCTCACCTTCACAATGCGGTCCGGTGAACTGCGGAGAACAGATGCAGTCATAGCCATTCGGTCGTTCAAGGCACGTTCCTCCGTGCTCACATTTGGTAAGGCTGCAATGTCCAACAGGATTTGTGATGCGGACTGCAAGCACAAGACGATGACATGGAGTTCATTGAGAAATTAGAGTTATGGTGGGAGTCTTGAAATTTCCTTGATTTCCAAACGAGAGGTAAATTTAAAATAGGGAGCTATGTAAAATTCAGAAATTTAGAGCGTGTTCTAAGTCGCTCTGTGAATTCCGTTTCATCATAGGTTTCATGTAACATTTCCAAAAGAGCATTTGTAATGAACCAGAGATTAAGTTCGCCGATTTTTGTGAAAAGGCTTCTTGTTGATTAAATCCCTCCGATGATGATGACCCAATTTAATTTAACAAGACCAACACTTTGTTATCAGTGAGAAAGAGGTCTTTTAACACGTTTAGATCATAGAAGCAGTAACCGCATAACCAAATGGTCAACATTCCAACAAAAACTACCTTACCTGAGCAATCAGATC
The DNA here is from genome assembly GCF_036669935.1 of Montipora foliosa. Taxonomy (NCBI): domain Eukaryota; kingdom Metazoa; phylum Cnidaria; class Anthozoa; order Scleractinia; family Acroporidae; genus Montipora; species Montipora foliosa. The sequence continues at coordinate 658,673 of NC_090873.1, forward strand.
CTGTGAATCCAGGTGAACAGATACATTTAAACTCTCTGGTAGCGATATCCTGACATGTAGCACCATTTTTGCATGGATTTTCGCACGTGCATACAGTACCTGCAGTCCGAGAAAAATAGACAGCTGTTTTTGACTAAAAAAAAGAGGTCCAAGGGTGTCTGCATGCGCCTATCCTATGTTCCAGGTGTTTTATATGGCATCATAACATTACCATTAAGTGAAAAAGGTCGGTAGATTCAATCATTCCAAGTAGCACAGTTTGTTGAAATTGTTAAAACCTTTTTGAGCCTCCTTAAAGGTAGTTAAAATGTTTTTGACAGATGTTCATTTCCATTAGTTTCAACCATTTTTCTCAACTCTAGTTAGATTATTACAATTAACACTGCATGACCACATCATTACTTGTGATAAACAAGCATGGGAGTTACACAAAACCATAAAATGTTGGCAACGATCAGATAATCTACCAAATGTAGAAATATACACATTTCTTTCATTGATCAGATAATCTATGTGTAGGTTTTGTTCGGTCGAGTTGGCCAGGGATGGACTTCAACTGTGACAGTGCGACGTAGAACGCGCAGAAAGATTTTTTACAAACCAGTTTGCCATGTTCATTTTCAGACGTGCGGCGTCGGGCCGTACTCAACAACTCGGGCACAGTTTTTCCCTATTCACTACTTGCACAAATCCCATAATACACCTCTTTTACGCCCCAAAACTCTGCAAAGGCATTGTTTTCGACTTTTGTTGGGACATTTTCATGTCCCAGGAGAAGTTGCAAACAATGGTTACGCAAACGTTTTTGGGGGTAATTCAGGTGTATTATGGGATTGTGCAAGTAGTGAATACGGACCTCCCAGCCGGTGAATAACATATATATAATTATAATTATAAT
>NC_090873.1:667070-669570 GCF_036669935.1 Montipora foliosa
TTTGGTCTCCCGTACGGTTGTTTTTGTACCATGTGATGGCCAGCTGCAAAGGGCCCTAGACCCAAGTGACAATGCACTTGAGGAAAAGAGCAACGGAACACCTGGTGACTCTATCAAATATGGCATGCACCTTACTACATGCATTACTGAATATATCCCTTGCTAGATTTACGTTCCTTGAACTTCCTGTAGTTGGCGGCCAAATTCTCAAAAAGAATACTCTCAACGTCAGAACAGAACAACAACACCAACTGTTAAGAATCCCAACAAGTAGCCGAGGCAAACCAGTTGGTTATTGGCCACTGCAACCAAGAAGTTGAACTAGTGGTCAGATCGGGTTTTGAACCCGGGATCTCTGGATGGGCCCTAACCACTCAGCCACACTGTCTCCTACCTTGCGCTCTTGAAAAAAGAATATTTAATTAAGGGTCTATTAAAGGTTCCATTTGCCCTTCAATATCGCATCTATCATGAGTTACAAAGTTACTCGAGGCATGGGTAATCATCATAAAGTAAAAAAACAAAAGTAGTTTTGTTCAACGTGCAACAATGGAATCCAGCAAATATCCCTACCATTACAGTCCGGTTCCTCGTAGGGTGGAGGGCATATGCAGACACGCTTCTCCCCTTTTGGAATACACGTTCCTCCGTTGGCGCACGGCCAAAGCAAACATGGACTGCAGATTTCTGTAGAAAAAAAGAAAAAAATCATTTTTCAGTCAAAGAAACCGCTACTGAGCGTCGACCGTCGAGCTCACTGATAAACACAAAAGTACCATATGGGAAAAGATTCAATCGCATTTACCTACGATGAATATTACAGGAAGATTCGATTTTTTTAACACGACAATTCAACAATTGCCGTTAAATTATGGCTTGAATTAAAAAAAAATGAAGTGTTCATATATTTTAATTGAAATAGTGAGAGGTTGAGATCGTCTCAGTTATGCAGCAACTTAAATAGGAACATGCACTATAAAAGGAGTCGCTCCATGCTCTGCTTTTGTTGGAATTCATTTAAGCACAACTGATAATTGACAAATCATCCGCATGTGTACGTCTTACGCTCAGTGCACTACGCCTTTTAAAGACCTCTTCATAATGGCAGCCAAATAAGATATTCTGTTGTTTTAATGCTAATAAGCCTTTCTAGCCTCGCTACGACGAGCAAATTGCAAAAGAATATGTGTTTCAAAATGAGGGCAGTAGGTCTAATTAACATAAAAACAAAAGAATGAAAAAGCTGTCGCCATTTATGAAAGTAGTCTATAGTGCGTCTTCGAGTTAAGCAGTTGCGAAAAAAAAGTTGCGATTCATTTCAGGCTCAAGCCTTCTTCTCGACTGCTTCAATTTTCAGCTCAACTGCGATGATCTCATCCTCTCATCGGCCTTATGACTCACTTACACTACATGAACATTTTATCGCACCTTTGCACTGTGGACCACAATAGCCTGGATGGCATTCACAGTCAAAACTCCCATCTGGACCTTCACTACATGTGCCATGGTAGCAAGGGTTGGGAAAACAAGGCCTTGACACATCTTCAAAACAAACAAAAAAAAACATTCCAATAGGTTTTGTAGAAACCGTCAGTGAAGTCCGGTTCATACAACGTAGTTCTTGTTTCCCTTGCTTGTAACTCCATAGCAAATGACACCTGTGGAGAGTTTTCTCGTGACGTCACGACAGCCATGATGGTGTACCTAACAAATCCTCCGGGAATTGAACTCTATTTTTACATGCAAAGACTATCTTTTCTTTCAGTAATCCAATATGGCCGCTGATCACAGATCAAGCTATTTTTAGACGAGTTCTTGAATACCGAAATTTCTTCTTTGCAAACATTTATGTCACATTTCTTTTGATATTCAAATTTGTCAACCACGGAACAAAAGAAGTCATTGTTTCAAAAGGCAATTAGGTTCTGGTTGGCATATTTGTAACAATGGGTGACGTAACGAGAATCATCGCTATAAGATTTGGCTTGCATGAGTGACCATTCTCAATTCCATGGGTAATGATTTCTCATGCAAGACTTGTGATCAGCTGCAAGGTCCGGTTTGGAAGTGAAATCAATCTAAAAACAACTCGGTCTGGAAAATAGCCGTTCCACAAATACAATGAAATTGTACACTCCTGGTCTATGGGTATCCATCCCTGCCAAAATTCAAACTTGTTGTTTTTAAATCCAAACCTTCAATTCAAGCATTCCATCTTGCAATTTAAACTCGTAATTATTACATACAAACACTGAATTTGTTAATTCAAACATTCAATTGGTCAATCAAACATTCCATTCCGCATTGAATGTTTGAATTGACAAAATGAATGAACAAAAGAACAAAGGGACATAACAATACCTAATAAACAAGGCAGCCTAATCAGAATAACAATGGTTCTTCTGTCTTCCGCCATTTTGGTCCGGTATATGAAAGTCTATCCACGGTTTTGGTTTAAGAACAACAAGTTTGAATTTTGGTGGGGAAGGATACCCATAGT